>NC_090624.1:1072578-1092688 GCF_004359215.1 Bremia lactucae | reverse complement strand
GCGGAGTATTACTTCTTTGTGGACTATAAATTGGACGACTTAACGTCACCGCTGATGCCATTTGGCGCCGGCCCAATTTTGAGCCGGCTGTGCAAGCGAACAGTGAGCATAAGGCCACTCTTGCAACGATAAGTGTTCCGTCGTCAACATTACTTGACGACGTTCGAAGAGCTTATTAAGAAGATAAGGCTCTTAAAGAGTTGATGGATTATCTTAGAAATCCATCCCAACAATTCTGAAAAGGATTGTTGAAATTGTATCGATCCTCAACACATCGATACACAAAACGCAATGGGTTCTTGTACTATACAGCCGTTGCTGGCGACACACCTCGTGTCTTCATATAATGAATTGCGTTTGCGCATGCAACGGTTCACCAATAAGTGGTCATCGTGGACGTGAGAAGACTTCCTCACGATAAGTCGCGACTTCTGCTGGCCACACCAGTATGATCTCGTCCGCTAATACATACGTTTGTCAATAGGTGAGGCCCAGTGCTTCATCGCGTGCTCCGTTACAACCTTTGCCTGTATTTAGTCCATATCCATGGACTTCGTCATCGGATTTTCCCAAGATGATCACAAGAATAATGGTATTCTTGTGTTTGTTGATCGTTTCAGCGAAATGGTACATCTTGCTGCAGTACCGTAGTCGATCACAGCCAAAGGCTGTGCTCGTGTCTTTGTTGACACCATATTCCGACTCCATGGGTTACCTCGTGAACTGGTCTCAGATCGAGACCCTAGATTTACGGCGCGACGTTTTCGAGCGCCAAGCTCAGGGTCAACTCGCGTCAAACGACGCTTCCCACCACCACCCGCAACATCTAGTGCTGCGGGAGAGGAGGATACTACGGCAGACGAAAAGTCTGCCGCAAGAGAGACATTCAACCGAGTGGTGGCTCACGTGATGCGTCGGCACCGTGCCTACGCGCCCCATTACTTACAGTTTGGCAAACTGTGTTCAAATCAGTAAAAATATTAACTTCGAATCATTCTGAAACAGATGGCCAGACGACGAAGCGTCGAAATCGTATCTTGTAGATACTTCGGGGATACGTCCGCTCGTTTAAGAGTTGGAGCGAGTTCTTGTCGATAGTAGAAGTTGCCATCAACAATTCAGTGCATGCTTCTACAAAGCATACCGCTTTACGTGAACTCACCCACATTGTTTTTAAGAGCGACTCTTATTCAAGGGGGATAGGCTCGCTCAACAAAGAATCATCTAGCTCTAGCTCATCATGCATTGGCCCTAAGATCAATGCAAAGAATACCAATGTTGATTTAATCAATATTGAAGTGGACAAACTCATAAGGACAATAATGCCATTGCTGACTTTGATAACGATGCTGAAAGACTCAGCATCGAAAATAATGATACTAGTGAGAACAGTAATGATCTCAATTATGAGGAGATTGACATTTTCGCAGTGCGAATCGGTCGCACCGAAGAAGAAAAATAAAGCCGAGTCAGCAGGTGATTCTGCTAGCTAGAGAAACAGTTGTCAGTTTTATACAAGATTCCATCGCTAATGCGGTGGACCGACAGAAACGGAATTTTGACAAAAATGAGAGAGCAAACATTATGTCAGTAAATGTTAACGACCTTGTCCAATTGTCTACGGGAAAATCTAGCAAACCATGTAGTGACGAATGTGGGCAGTTATACATTACTGGCCAAGTATATCGTCCCGTTCCGTGTACTGCCCCGCCAAGGCAATGCATACAGATCGAGCTGTCTCGTAGGATTCGTACGCATCCTACATTTTATGTTGAGCGTCTCCGCCCGTACCATCACTCCGAGGCTTCTTTCCGATTCCGGATTACTCCGGAACGATCTAGGGCATCCATCCGCCAGGGCCTGATGATCTCGAGCCAAAGCTATATGGTCTCGGGACAGAGTCTGATTCTCGTGAACCAGACGATACACTTTTTCCTCCACGGAAGAGATCTTCTGACGAGCTGTCACCAGCTCGTTTTGAAGTGACTGATGTCCCCGCCATCGCTAACTTGTGGCGACGGAATCGCTCGTGATCAATGTCTTCCCTCAAATAATGAAGGGTGTAATCCAAATCACATGTTGATTCGGGTTCGTCAAAAGAGGCAAACCCGATTTTCCACCCCCTCCTCATCCATTGGCGTTTCCTTGTTAAGACCTCTAGAGAGAGTTCTAGCGAGTTATCTCGTTCGTTGGCGAGGGTGTCCACCGGGTCTCGTTCGACAGTACGACGAGACCTATCCTCCTCAACAGAGGGTCCATCAGAGAACGAACACTTACCGCGCTCGTAAAAGGATTGGATGACCTCAATCTCTATGCGCACTTCACAAGAGATGAGCGTAGTCCACTGAGGATATCTATAGGAGTATTCTTCCTTAGGGGCATGACCTGGGCCTTTACAACAGCATCGACATGAGTTCTCCAAATAGAGGCAAGGTATCCCTGCCTCTCTACACGAACGGTGCAGCTTTAGCGTGCACCGACTACGGTACGTTTCTCGAATCGTTCACGGAAAGCATCCAGTTTGTCAAGCCAGACCTCACGACCTATGTTGTGCACGTTCTGTAAAAGGCTATCCAAACTATGAACAGAGATTGACATCCTTTGCCCGCTTACAAGTGTACCACCAACGCCGGAAAAGGCATCGATGAAGAATTCCGTTTCATCCTCATCAGGCGTGTGCAGCCTGGATGGTTCGAACAACGGAATATGATTTCCATCGTTGGCCATACCAGACCAACGAGTTAGGTTACCTTTAGAGGGCAACTAATGTTTGTTTTCGGGAGCGAATCGCAACGTATCGTGTCCCCTCTCCTGTTGGCTCATGTTAACGTTAACGTTAACATGGCTCTCTGAACGATCTTTAAAAGTACTCCTTTCCTGGTGATGCAAACTAGCACACCACTACCATTCTTCCTTTAACGGTCACTTAGTTCCTCGTGACGCATACTAACGCTACCAGAGTGATCGTCGCCCATGGAGTCATCATAAGATAACTCCCCACGAAATAAGTTCGACGAGTCGAACAACCTCGTCATCACCTCTTTAGTTGTTACGTCAGGACCAAAGGTTAAACGTACTCGGTCCCGAGTGATCCGGCGGCCTTCACAGTAGCCACTGGGTCGGGCGCTGACGGTGACTTCGACCAGTCCCCTACAATTGTTTAGCAGTTGACTAGCCACCATCACCTGCAATGGCATCAAAAGATGACATATTCCAGTCACCTCCAATGGAGTAGGAGGTGACTTATTCCCCACAGTAGACGCTAATGCGTCTACTGAAACATTTGCATTTCCAACGGCTGCACTGATCTGTGGAGCTACCAGCTTTGCGGCCTCACGGGCCACGCGCACAGACTTATTTTTCGCCATGTTGATTTTGGTCAAAACCAATAATGCAAATAAAATCGGAATTTAAAATAAAGACCAATTATGCAAAATTACAGGGAAATACATAACAGTATTTTCCTGTCGCCACACATCAGTCACTATAGTGACTGTTGGTTAAGGGGGGTGATGAAACGGGGTGTCCTGTTGCATTCATATTATTCCTACAAGAGGAACAATAAAAAAATTTCCTATGAGAAAAAATAAATAAAGAAGCCTTATCTTGTTGATAAGCTCCTCTAACGTCGTCGAGTACGGAACACATATTGTTGCAACAGTTGGCTTATGCTCACTGTTGATATACACAGCCGACTCAAAATCGTGCCGGCGCGAAAGGGCATCAGCGACGCCACGGAGAAGTTATACTCCGCGAAGAAAGACAACCATCTCGCCTTCCTTTGTGAGAGGTGTGGACCATTTTCGGCCGTGCATAAAGACGTATGGGCCGTATATACAACGGTCTATCTCCCAAGAGATAGACCTTAAATCTAGCCAGTGCATATCTAATGAAAAGGAGTTCCTTGTTATTCAATGGATGGTCGTTCAGCTGGTTGAAACTGACGCGATTGATAACAGACGACGCGCTCTGCGGCGTCTGTCATATTGCATTAACGCAAAGCCGGTTGCACAATAGCTGGCGTCACTGACCACATGAAATGGTCTTTTGCTTCATACCCTCAAAGGAACGCTGACAATCAGCGTTCCATGACCACTTTACATTTTTTTCAACAAAGAAGAAAGGTGTACTGTCACTTTGGTGTTAGTACTTTTGCAGGCACGCCGCTAAGCCGAGGAACTTTCAAAGTCCCTTTACATCGACTGGCACAGGCCAATTGGTGATCGCCTTGATCTTTTCCGAATCCGGGCGTACACCGTGTTTACCCACGATGCACCCAAGATGTGGTATTTCGCTTACAGCGAATATACACATCTTGAGATTTGCATACAACTTGCGCTAACGCATAAGTGTAAGAACCTTTTGGACGTGGGTACGATGAACTTCAACGTCTGACTTTCCATTCATGGCTCTGCTACCGAACGAAAAGATCATCAAAATAACTCGGTGTGAAATCCCGCACCGATCTTAACAGCGTGGTTACACATCTGTTTAATGTCTCAGAGGCATTACTAAGTCCCTGTGGCATGACTAGCCAACCCATAGCATACCACTTGGGGGGCTTACTGCTGTGAACGGGATACCTTGTTCACGCATAAGGGTCTGATAGAAAGCATCTAACAGATCCATTGACGAAAAGATATTACTCTTTGACATATCATCAATGATTACGTCTTTTCGTGGTATCGGCGTTTGGGCCGGTACAGTTGCAGCGCTCAATTTATTAAACGCATGCACGATCCGCAATCTCATGTTGCTTACGCACACAGAAGGCCGGAGAGCTATGTGGGAAAGTTAATTCTCTCATATGGCCCGCTGCTAAGCGATCGGCGAAGAATTTGACGATCACTAGTACTTGTTCACGAGACAATGCCATTGCTTCATGACACAGTATTTCGAACGTCAATTTCGTGTCGAGTCCCTTTATCTTTAGGCAACTCACACGGTACTGATTCAGAGAATACATCTTTAAATTCTATTTAATCCTTATAGAAAGGGTTTGTCTTTAAACACTCCCAGGATTGGGACGTAGAAAGTTCAATCCGAGTCTTCTCATCGAGGACAATTCCGTCCATCAATGAGCTGCTAAGAACACGTTCGTTCTCAGGAAATACTATTGCTGACCGATATCGGCCACGTGGTTGTCATCCGTGACAAGTACGCATATCCGCTTGACTCTGCCACTACGTAGACCACGCAAGACACCGTTTCGGTTGGCAACTCAGTTATCTCCGAAGTTAGCTTCAGAGGCGCTATTAGATCAAGTGTATAAGCGCTTACACTTGATTTATTCGTTACTAAGACATCTATTGTCCCAGTTCTTCTTTGGAACTTATTTTCAAAAGTACCTGGGAACCTTTCACCACAGGTTTCCGGGGACTTATTCCCAAAGAAATTATTTAGGAGTATCTTTCCCAACTGCCTCTAGCTGTGGTTGCGCTACCACAGGAGATCCTCTACGACCAACTCTTTAGTCGATCTGGCGGGGTTTAGTTAAACTTAAATGAACCAATCAATAGATATAATGTCTTATTGCATCAATATAACCAAATTGGTAATATTAGAACTATTAAGTCAAATAATTCATAAAGATAATTATTTGCACTTCTTTGCTTATTTCCTTTCATAAAACATAATATTAATTATTATTTCTTAAGAAGTAATACTTACGTAACGGGACATTCCAATACAGGTACTTAGAAATTATTTAAAACCTTCTCGAAGCTTCCAATGACGTCGTTCCAATTACGTCATACCCAGCGTCAGACAACTGCCTTCGGAAAACCACCTTCGGACAACCAACCTCCATCGGTAGACCATTACTAGTACTTACCGGTAACGTTGCTGCTCGAGACACTACCTGAACATCAGGCACTTGGCGATTTAATACCCACGCTCATCCAGTAGTGACAGGCGCTATTGGCCTTCACTGGTAGTCGTCCTGTACACTTTCCTTGCTCGCTCAGCATAAATGCTTGGCCTTGGTTGGGCGCAGATCCATCGACGCCGCCACCTTGTTGGTTTCGCTTCATGTCCTCATAAAGAAGCCGAGCTGTGACAGGGTCACACAGCAACTTACAGAGGAAGTTCTAAACTGTTACATATTAAGCTCTTTTAGCAATCTAACTACAGTAATAATTAGGCTACTAAATGCTACTAATTTAGTACTTTTGAATATCAAGACTCCGTACTTGAGGCGAGTGTCATTCGTACCTATCTAAGTCACAACGGTAATCCAGCTATATTCCATTATGTACTGACACACACATTGATTGTATTACATAGTCACAATAGCCTTAGTGTGTCAGTACACCGGTCACATGTGGCCCCGTTACACGAGCCGTCACAAGCTCCCAGGAAAGCGAGTCAGCTCTCGACTTCAATGCCATGATGAGGAAGGCGTATGAATCGTTTAAACTTCCCAAAAACGCGATTACTAAATCGTCTTCGCATTAATCTATCCACTTGCCGAACCGACCAGACTATCGCCAGTGCCTTACGAGACTTCCTCTTGAAAGTCGAGTGGTCCAGTGTGTTCGTGCAGTGCTCAATCTTTATTTCCCCCTTTTGCCACTTCCCACAGGATAAATTCGATGGTACAAACTTTCCCACCTGGAAACTTAAGATGCAAATGGTGGAAAGTGATTGTTCGATTTGGCGTAGAGGCGTCCATGGTAACAGCGAAGGCAGAGCCTTGGGTAGGGAAGGCTTGAGCTTTAATAAATTTCTTTCATCTTAAGAATTCGCGCGGCTTGGGCAAAACCTATTGTATAAAGTCGTTTGAGAACTGTTGGCAGAATGTGAAGTATATTTTTAAGGTCCTCAGTTCACAAACTGTTTGCTACCTCTAAGCCTACTGGATACTCTACTGGATTTACTAATTGGCTACATCCATTCTAGCCGATCGGCTTCTACCGTGTGGAGGTCGCCCATCTTGAAGCTGATCATCGTTCATCTTAAAAATGATTATCGATGCTTCGCGGAACCATCTGTTGCGCTGTCGTATGTAGAGGATCGCTGTCGTGCTATGTCGATGATTACCGGTAATTACCGATTAGTCTGGTGTGGTCCTTAACAACATCGACGATTTTGTTTCTGCGAAGCACCCTTTCGTGTCAAATACGACAGGCCTAACGTCCTTGGTAAAATAATTGACGGAATTTTTTTTTCGCGATTCCTTCAGAATGTGCCAAAAGTTTGTTAGCAACCCTTCTTCACCCCCTTCGTAGTCTTCATCAACATGACGATGTCACCGCTATCGATAGCTTGGACTACACCGTCATCCGCAAGAAGACCTTGTAGTTCCGCATGAACTTCTTCGAACTTTGCATGTGCTGCGTTGCCCCAAGTCGACCAGCCATACATCGTTCGGCTTCGCAGAGCCGCTGCTATCGCCAACTGAGACAATATAGCGGCCAGAATCTTCAATCTGTGCGAAGTTTGCACGCTGCGACCGATATCACTCTGCGTCATTCTGGACTCGCGATGGGCAACACGCGACCCAATGTCCTTGTTTGTCGCAATTATGGCACGCACGAGTCTTCTTTTTCACCGGCCATTCATTGTGCTAAGCATCCTTCATCATAAACGCTTGACCAGACGCAGTTCCGTCGCCGCCCTGTTCCTTGCCCTTCATGTCTTCGCGTAGGAGTCGAGACGTCACCAGTTTCCACGTCAACGTGTCCGCAGGCGATTCCAACGCCGTGATTAGAAATTGGAACGAGTCACGAAGGCTCCCAATAAGCGTGATAACCAAGTCGTCTTCGCTCACCGGGGCACCCAGAGCATGAGCTGCTCCGCTAGCGTCTTGATCTTGTTGATGTGCTCTAAGACATCATCACCTTCTTCCATCATAGTTGTGAAGAGCCTTCGACGAAGAAAGAGCTTGCCCGCGAGGCTCAGTCGTGACCATGCATCATGCGCACCACTTGAGATCGGACCAGCAGCAGCTGCGAGTCTTCCATCGCAAGACAGATTATCGCCAGTGCCTTTCGAGACTTCCTCTTGAAGGTCTCCTGGTCCACCGCATTTGTTCAGTGCTCCAGCTTGATCTCCCCACTTGCTTACTTGCTTTTCTTCAGCACCATCTGCATCTTGAACTCCCACGTGTGAAAGTTGGTGCCGTCGAATTTATTGATCCGACTTTGCGTGGAGGCGTGCATGATAGCGAAGGCAGCGTCTGAGATGAAGAAGGCAGAGCTGGCGGAGCTTGTCTCCTAAACTGATGTGAAAGGTCAAGTGAGCGAAGTCGGCAAAATACAAAGTAAATATACTAAAGTTCTTAGTTGGCAAACCTATCGTCTACGACAATCATTACTCTTAGTCAATCACTGCATTAAGAAATTCTAGAGCATGTGACGTCATCCCTATGACGTCATTACCGGTTATTACCTGTACTGATCGTTATTGCCGAGCTTAACGGTATCTTTAAGCTCCTCTTGTATCGGCTTGCAGTACGCTCCTTCAGTTGCCGCTTGTGCGCAACTTACCGCTCGAGGTGCTTATCGGCAACAGTCTTTGGGTCGGTCTCTGTGGCACTCCACTTGAGCGAATTACAGGCGCATTACGCTTCGCATTTGGCGGTCGCGACATGTTTTCGAGCGGCTGGGTCCTCAAGTAAACGGTTCAAACCTGGCACAAAGTCCGCATTGGCCGCTCAGACTCGCGTACTTGCTCTTGATGCGACAGTTCGTTGCTCCCCGATGTTCTGGACGACCGCTCTTGGATATCTTCGTCGTTGTATTCGCTGTCTGTCGCCTCGCATTCGCTGCAAAAATCGTCATCTGGAGTTTCTGCCACTGTCAATTGTATTCTATAAACTTTACATCCCGACTTATCATAATCCGGCGTGTTGATAGCTGCTCGGACCGATATGCCTTCTCGTGTTCGAAAAAAATTAGAAAATAACACAAGATGGCTTGTGAATCCAATTTTTTTTTATCTTTTCTTGGGCACATGCACATATGCATGGCAACCAAACACCTTAAAATTTGCCAGAATACGCTTCTTTCTTCGTACGGAGTCTTATGCGAATTTTGAGCACGAGTTGGTAGACGATTACGGAGAAATGCTGCCATCGTGACTGCTATGCCCAAGTACGACTTGGCCAAACGAGCATGCTCAATCATGCACCTTGCACATTCGACCGGGGTCCGGTTCATCCTTTCCGCGACACCATTAAGTTCAAGCGTGTACGGAGGCGTATACTTCTGGACGACACCTCGACTAGCGCAGAATTCGACGAACTTGGCTGACTCGTACTCTTGCAGTCGTCCATACCAGAACGCTTCAATATTTTAATCTAGCGCCTTGTGGATAAGGTGACACTGCCATCGGCGTTATTGACTAACGGAATACCCTTTCGCTAGTACTGCTAACAGTACTAGACAACCTTCACTGATTACAGTTAAGGTAAGGCGCCTTGATTATCTTCTATCTACTACTGACTTTATCATATCAACAACAACTATGTAGGGCGCCCACTTGCGCACCGAACAATCATGTCTTACAAGAGTTGGCAGGGTTGATTTAAACTTAAATCAACCAATCAATAGAACTTGTCTTATTGCGTCAATATTACCAAATTTGGGAATACTGGAACGATCAAATCAAAATTACTAAAGATATAACTTTGAACTTCTTTATTTAATTCCTCTCATAGGAGACAACATCAGTTATTTCTCTTGTAGGAAATTATATTTATGTAACGGGACACCTTTACACAATACCTAAGCCAAACGCACACTTGCCGCTGTCAGTCATCTCGAAGCGCATCTTCAAATCTTTTTGGCTCGCGCGATAAGCTTGATGGAGCTCTCAGTTACCAGAAACATCGTCGATGTACACTAGCAGAAACACACCATACCCTTCAGAAATCCTGATGTACAAATCCGGATCAAAGATGGTACTTGAAAACCGATTAAGCAAAGACAATTATTGAAAGTCTCATTCCACACACGCGAGGCTTGCTTAAGACCATAAATTGCCTTTACGAGCTTGAAACAATCAAAGCTATCACCAACTTTCACTCCTTCTAGAACGACACAATATACGACTTCTTTCATGACACCGTAGAGAAATGCCGTAACTGATAAAAAGATCAAGTGAGTACTAGTTGACAAAGTGCAACGTGGATATATTAAGGTCCTTAGCTCACACATCTATTGCTACCTCTAAGCCAATCATTGCTTCTAGTCAATCATAGCTCATAGAACCTTCTAGAAGCTACTGACGTCACACTATGACGTCATTACCGATATATACTCGTATTTATCGAAACCATCCTAGTCAGGTCGAGCCGCTTCCTCACCAACACTCCCACTCGACTCGACACTTGCAGACACTTGTATACCGAGTTAGCTCCGATGCACACAAACCTGCGCTGTTAGAATCGACTTCGTCATGATGTCAGCTAACATATTGAGAGAAGAGACATACTCCAATATCACTTGGTTGTCCTCGACCTTTCCACGCACTAAATGGTAGCGGATATCGATGTACTTGGTGCGTTTGTAAACGCGGGATTTTTGCCAACGCGATCGAGCCTTGGTTGTCCTCATAGATCTTGACCGCATCGTTTCTCGACATCTCACCGAGCTCACGCAAGAATGTCTTCAGCCACTCCGCTTCTTGTGCTGCTTCTGGTAACGCCATGTAACCGGCTTTCGTAGACGAAAGCCCAACCATGCGCAGTTTTATGCTTTTTAGCTGATACATCCGCCGCTCATCAAATTGCGTAGCCACTTGTGCTTCTTCTACACGCTGTGTCTCCAGCCTAGTCCGCATCCGAGTAGCCTCGAAGTATCTTGTCACTTGATGCTTGAAACTTGATACCGTGCATTTTTGTGCCTTTTATATACCCAAAAGACTATTTAAGCGCATGCCAGTGTGTCGGACATGAATTTGAAGCAAATTGGCTAAGTACCCTACTACCGCAGCGAGAACCGGGCATGTGTCTACATAAGGTACATCAGACAGCTGATACCATTTCGATATGGCACCCCAGCCATGGTTTCGTTTTGCTTGCAGCCTCTTCGCACATGAGCTTTGTCAGCTTGAGTACCAGATCCTGAGGCCTCCTGATGGATTTACTGTTTTCCATCTTGTACTTGCTTAAAATATCGCAGGCGAACTTATTATACCGGATCTCATCAGGCCCACTTCCGATGTCTTACCCAATCGCGACTCCAAAAATGTACTTGAGCTGACCCATTTCGGTCATCTCAAATCGGTTGCTAAGTGCATTCTTTGTTTCTTGAAGCATCTTCTTGGCACTACTAGCCAAAATTATGTCGTCGACGAAGAGTGCAACGAGAATCATATCTTGGCCATCACGATTTATGTAGACGCAGTGGTCAGATTTGCACTTCTTAAGCTCCTGGCATAAAATCATTAAGGTATTGTTGCACATGCGAGGCGACTACTTTAGCCCTTACAATGACTGTTTCAGTTTGCACAAATTTTCGGATGGACCGTATCACTGAAGTTATCTGGTTGCGTCATGGAGATGTCCTCGTCGAGCTGGCCGTTGAGAAACGCTGTCTTCATGTCCATTTGATAAACAGTAAGTCCGTGACTTGGCAGCCAAATTAAGCAGAATTTGGATGAATGTAAACTTTGGCCACAGGCCGCAAACGTTTCTTTGTAGTTGATGCCAAACTTCTGTGGAAAGCCTTTGGCCGTCAGACGCGCTTTGTACCGCTCCATTTTAGTATCTTGATTTCTTGACGCAAAACACCCATCGATTGCCTATTGGCTTGCGTCCTTTTGGTAGCGGCACAAACGTCGAAGTCTTGGTTTTTGAGGCGATTTCATTTCCGAGTTGCATGCTTCTTGCCACATGGCTGCGTCGGCGGATTCCATTGGCGACTTAAACGTGGTCGGAATGAATCCACAACGTACGCAGCCTCAAATTCTTGAGCCGTAGCAGAATTTCTCCCAGCGATTGGCATCGACTGGGCATTGAGATTTCGGCTGATTTTTCGAGCGGTTGATCCTCTGGTGCAGCTTGCTACGAGGGTCTATTTTCTCACTCTGCTGACATTTTCCATTTTCATAATAGGTTTCTTCGAGATGTGGGGAGTCGCTTTCAACCGATTCATCATCATCTTGAACGACATTATCGCTAATCTGGCGGATGCATCTCCCACTGTCAAACATGTCTGCCAGAAATTTTGCATCGCGTCTAACAAGTACACGACTGCTTTCAATCTCTCCAAAACAATACGCTTTTTAATGGTCCGAGTAGGTGAAAAACCGACAGCGTACCGATCGAGCGTCAAGCTTGCGACTGTGATCCTTGGGTACTGTCACAAATGCATGGCAACCAAACACCTTTAAATTTGCCAGCACTGGTCTCTTCCTCGGTCCAAACCGAGTATGGTGATTTTTCCATACCAATATTTCGTGTTGGAGAACGATGCAAAGGAAAGTAGCGGTCATGACAGCTTCGTCTCTGGCAACCCAGCGTGCTCAAGCATGCATCGTGCGCGTCCCACTTCTTGGAGTTCATGCGTTCAGCCATCCCATTCAGTTGCGAAGTGAATGGCGGCGTAAACTCTTGCTCAACGCCGCTTGCAGAACTTGGCCATTTTGCCCGATGTATATTCGCCACCATTGTCACAACGAAGAGCTTTGACAACTCCGCCGGTATGAGTCTCAGCAAACGCAACAAATTTAGCAAATTTATCTGAGACCTCTAGCTTGCTTCGTAACAAGGACACTTTGATAAAGTACGATAACTCATCTGTGAATGTGACAAATTACCGTTCTCTGCTAAAAGTCGCTGACTGCATCGAACCGAAGACATCACTGTGAAAGACTTTCAGCAGTTTTTTTCCATGATGAGGCGACTCTTGCATAAAGCTCACTCGAGTCTGTTTGCAATGTGAAAACCCGACGCACAGCTTCCACTGCTTGACCGACGCAAGACCAATGCCAATGCCATAGTTTCTCTTGACGATGGTGGCTAGACAACCACGGCCAATGTGTCCAAGTCGAACGTGCCAGAGGTAAGAAGTGGTGTTTCCATAGCATCCCAATGACCTTGTCACATTGGCTTCGTTAGTGCTGACAAACGTCATGTAGCCCTTCACCATCACGGGATCCAAGCTTCCACTGTAATCCTTTTGCTTCAGCAAAGCATCCGTCGCTTTTAAAAGTTACCGGACCCACGTCCTTAGAAAAGCGTCCAGGGGCTGTCGCCCAATGGGTCTCGGTGGACGTGCCGTCACCATTAAATGGTCGGGCTGCATCTGCGGGAACTGCAGGGGGAAGGCGAAAGCACGCATTTGTAAGGATCGCGTATCCCATTTAAGCGGGTAACAAAGAGCGAGTGATTGGTGAAGTTATCGAGGCAATGTCTGAGGCTGGCATTAGTCAAGCCATAACGACAGCGACGTGAAATAAAGCGTGGACGCGTGGCGTAAATGCATACAGGCAATCACTCGGCGGGTAATCCAACGACGGAAGCGATTTGTAGCCAAGGTGTGCGCGTGGGATCGCGGCAACATCCACAGCCGCAAAGAGTTGATAGCGGCGAATATTGAAGATCAGCGTGAGGAGCCACTGATCTGTCTTGGTAACAAAATGGAACGCACATCAGAGACATTAAGGAGGAACTACAAGCGGGTCTCAGACTGGGCGCAGGACCAGCAGATTTCGGCCATAAAACGGATACATGGTCCGGTGTTCGCCAGCTCCTTCAATATAGTGCCCTACTACGTAAAAAGCGATCAATTCGGCTTGCTTTATTTCCGTTCCAGTAGGTAAAGAAGTGGGCTTATGTGACTCAAATGAGCACTAGTTGGCGAAATGCAAAGTAAATGTATTAAGGTCCTTAGTTCGCAAACCTATTGCTATCTTTAAGCAGCTCATTGAACCTTCAAGTAGCTACTGTCGTCATTGCCGGTATATACTAGTACTTATCGGTACTATCCTGATCTGATCGAGCCGCTTCCTCGCCAACAGTAACAACATCAAGTTAATCTAATGGCATTTGAGATATTTCGTCAAGACAACCACCATTTGGAGCGTGACGTACTTGACGACGGGTGAAAATGTTTCCGAGTAGTCGATGCCCTACTTCTGCTTGTATCCTTTCACAACAGGTCGTGCCTGGCACTTATCAATTGATTCATCGGCTTTCCTGTTAATCTTGAACACCCATTTCGTTCCAATTGCAGGGTATTCCGTCGGAAGCTTAACAGCTTGGAACACCTTACGTTGTTGCACTGAATTTAGCTCTGCGGTAGCGCCTTTCGCCAATATCAAGCCCACTTACTGAGTCTTGAAAAGTCATCGGTTCAGACAAGCTGCCAGCTTCAACCGCATTGGCATTTGCACGCCAATGCGCAGGAATTGTTGATACACCGCTTTCATCCGTGTCCTTTTCTCATCATCTTCATCATCATCCATATTGCGTCGCATCCTTAACAGAACGACGCTCTTCAAAATTTTAAGAGCATTTGCTTTTCCAGTCTACTAACAGGATGCTCAAAGTTATGGCTCTCCCTTACTTTTGCTGAGGTCGTGCGAATCTTTCGTTTGCCTGTTTGCTTAAAATCTGTCATACGACCTTCCTTGATGTTGCCTATGTCTAGTATATCGAAATCAATCATCATCATGGTCACGGTCTCTCTTGAGAGGAATGCAAAAACTTGATGATGTAGCTGATGATGAAGCTCTCGCTTTCTGACTTGGCTCGCAGACACAGGACCTTCACGTAACCACTAGCTTCATCAACCATCAGGAGCAAGTAATTGCTACCTTCCAGCGAATCTTCTCCATTGGACCGTAGATGTCAAAAAGAGCAAGCTCAAATCTGTCGTAATGATGCTTGTTCCAATTGCATGGAAATGACCTCTGCCATCTTTTCCCTTGCTGACACCCACGACATAAATCTTGAACATTCTACTTACTATGTACTGAACGTCTTTTATCATGCCACTGTTGACCATTTTCCGCAGAATGTCCAGTGAAGCATGACACATTCGTGCATGTAAATTGATGTCGCGTGTCAATGTCGTAAAAACAGCCGAATAGTGTGGCGCGTACGAAGCCAAAATCGACCATCACGAGGTCCGCTGTAGCCACCACTTATGCAGTCGTTTTTCGCGAGATTTGCGTGGTTCAACCTTCGAAAAGTACTTGAAACTTGCCACTTCTGTCGATCTGCGGTACTGAAATCAAATGCTTGTTTGTCTTCGGCCAAAAGGGCGTATCCGTAAAGTCGACATCGCGCTCTTGACCATCAGGCGTAACACCACATTCAGTTACGTTTTCAACACTCTTAATTCCAGTCTTATTTCCGTTGGCCACTCAAGTTTCACCTTCATCGCGCTTTTTAGCACCGGAAATTTGGCTTTGTTATTGTATATATGATGCGCTGGACCGATCGCCCACATTCCAGGCATATTGTTGCCTTATTAGTAGTACATGATCCAGTTTAATAGCAAACGCAACGCGTTCGTATTCGTCATTTCAGCGGTAGTTGGCGTTGTTCGCTCCGCGTCCACGAGCTTGGCCGCTGCGTCAAGCATTACGACTTTCATTCTTCTGCTTGGTCTAGCACCGCTTCACTGAGTGCCCCAATTTCTCGTAGTAGGCACATTGTCGAGACTCAATAGACTGAAAATGCTCCAGTGATCAAGACTGAAGACGCTGTTAAAGGCTTTAACAGCATCTTCAGTCTTGATCACTGGAGCATTTTCACTTTGCCGCTTGATGTGCTCATTGTTTAGCACTTCCTGCGTCCGTAGCTCCGTGTTGCTGATCTCCACGTTGAGCACGACATTTTCGTAACTCTTCGGTTCATCCTTCATCTTCGCACCGATGCTGCCAGCCTTAGGGCTGATATTTAGGACCTCATTGTAATGATGCAAGACGTTGCCGCCTTCTACCATCTTCATGCTGATTAGCTGGCGCTTCAAGTAGATGCGTCCAGCTTTTTACTATCCACCGTATAGAGGCTCGATGCGCGTCCATGCAACCCAAGCCTCTTCGCAGTTGTCAACCACATAATGGTAATCTGCTTCCATATGCAGGAGCACCAGACCAAAACGAGATATTGCGTGTCCGGACGTATTCGTCGAAGGCATGCGCATCGGCAAATGTTGGAGTCACTTCACGGTTGATGATATGCCACACTGCCTTGGTCAGAAACACGCCACGCATATAGCGTCTCCATATGGCGAAGTTGTTTCCGTTAAATTTTTCAATGAGGACCTGGGCCGAGACGTCATGAGCAGAAGATATGGTTGTTGGGCTCATGATCTGTTGATGGAGCAAAACGAGTTGAAGCGAGCTGGATGGAAGAGTCTACGCGGAGGGAAAACCCCAGAGCGAAGAGAATTGTGATGGAGAAGGGTTAGGTCCTTAGCTCACAACTGCTACTTCTAGGCCTTTAGCTTAGAGCCTTCTAGAATGTCCGCCGTCGGCAATTATCTCCTAGGAAGCTTGTAGAACTTTCTGGAAGCTTCCAATGACGTAATTTTAATGACGTCATACCCGCCGTCTGGCAATTGTCGTCGGATAACCACCTTCGGACAACCTTCGTAGGATAAGCATACCGGTAGACCATTACCAGTACTTACCGGAAAGATTCATGCTCGAGGCGCTCCCTGAACATCAACACTTAGTCGGTTACGCTACGCTTTTAAACTTCACTTCCACTCGACTCGACAGCATTGAATCTTGTATGTCTAGTTTTGATCGGAGAGCGCTGAACTGAATTGCACAAATCGGCTTAATCATAAAATTCTGCTAACATTTGAGTGTGTAATACCACCTGACCATCTTCGACCTTTCCACGAACAAATTCCAATCGAATTTTATTAAGGGTTATAATATTTAATTAATGTATACAACTCAAACCGGTCCAATCCGAACCGCCAATTAATATCTCCGACGACGATTTTTCGACGGCGATTGTGCTCAGAGGTAGTAATAGAGATTACGATCTAAGGACCATAAAATATTTACTTTGCATTTGCCAAACATCGTTTACTTGACCATTTTAATAAAATGCATATCCAGAAGTTGACTTGCAGTCGAAATGGTCGCCAGCCCAGTCTGCTTTCGAGAAGCCAAGACATTCGACCTTGCCGTCAGGCTGAAAACATACCATGAGTTCTGGCTCCTTGCAATTAGCGAAGTATGCACTTAACTACAGCCCAGTGCTCGACTTGCGGTATTTCCATGAATTTTGACACCTAGTCAGCAGCAAATGCAATGTACGTCCGCGTTGCAGTCACTAGATGCATCACGCACCCTCAGCCTCACGAAATGGTTGGTTTACGTTCACTTGGCAAGAGTATTCAGTTTATATATGTTTGACATATCAATGTCTTGCAATCAACCATGTCAGAACGCTTGAGAATGTCATTGATTTAACGCTGTTGGCCGATTGTCACGCTGCCATCTCCGATTTCTACAAGCTCGATACCCAACACAAATGCACACTTGCCACTGTCAATAATCTCGAAACGTCGTACGCGCAATTAGCTCCGTCGGGCTCCCAGTGACTAACACTTCATTGACGTATACCAGCAGCATCACACAATGATCTTCAACAATTTTCATGTAGAGGCAAGGATCGAAGGCTAAGACTTGAAAACCAATCACGCGTACAAACTCGTCGAAAGTATCATTCCGCACACCACGAATTTGCATTGAATCTAGCTCAGCTCAAACGCCTGCGCCAATGCAACTGATCTGGTCCGCTTATGGTATCCCGAAAGACGGTCGAATCCGACAGGTCCTTAGCTTCTGCATAATTAAGACTTGCACGCCATGATGCTGAAGGAGTTGAGTCGCGTCCTTGTTACTATGTCCTTGTTTAAATTCAGAGCTGGGTTTCGTCACTTGTCTCGAGCGATTCAAAACAAAGTTAGCCGCTTCAATGAGCATATATTGCGTTCAATTGTCACTATCGTTCGTATAGCGCGTTCGGCTGTCCGATTGGTCTGGCGCGCGTGCGGAACTGTAATCTGTTGCTCGATGTTCTTATCCTCGAAGAAAATCTTGAGCGACTTGGTCGCGTATTCACGAGCTCCATCATGCCGCAAAAGCTTAACAGTATTGTTTAATTGCATTTAAATTAAACACATCTATACCTTGATGAAGTCCATGCTCTCCGACTTGGCCGCAACAGAAGCACTTTATAAAGTTGCTGGCCTCATCCACGATTGACAGCAAGCACTTGCTCTCACTAAACGATCTGCCTTCATCGGGCCAAAAATGTCTAAGTGGAATAGCTCGAACAAGGAATAACGACGCTTGTCGCGTTGCTTGGAAATGTTTTTTGGAACATTTTCTCTTGACATCAGCGGCACACGCTCGGTAGAATCGAAGTTGTTGAAATGTCAGCGTCCTTAATCATGCGCTTGCGTCATTTTTTGTAGAACGTCGAGTGGAGCGTGACCCATTCTCGCACATAGATCAACGTTGTGATTCGACGTTGCCAACTTGACTGAGCACTGTGGTGTCCGAAGCGAGTATACTTTCTCCGCGGTCCAGTCAGCGCTGTACACGCACAAAGAGAAATACAGATAAGACTTTTAGTACATGTTTTGTATTAGTTTATATTTAAGTTAGTATTAAGTAGATAGACAAGAAGAACTTAATTGTATTAATACAGCTTTTAATTAACCCTCTTTAAAGCAATTGTTTTAAAGAGAAGACTTCCTCTGCAAGTACTAGTGTGCGTGAAGGAGCGTGACGCACCACTCGCATTGAGGCATTGCGAAGTGGACTTGTCCTGAAGCAGTACAAGTCGGCAGTGCCCCGTTACACCTGGTAGCACTTAGTAGTCCGTCCAAGGACCACAGTTATATCATCTAACATGGACATGTTAGATGGTAATGGAAACGCGCATCACGTTTCGCGTGATTGCTACTCCTTTCCAAGTGACATAGAAAGGAGTGCGATCGAACGAATGAGTTCGACCGTAGGGAACGATGCCATTTTGGCCATGCTGTCCGGTTTGGACAGAAATGCCCTCCATTCTGCCATCGCCAAGTTCATACAACATGAACTTGACGAGGCGAAGGAGAAGGTAGCCTTGCTTAATCATCAAGGCTCTCAACAGGCAGAACTGGTAAGGTTACAACAGGTCTGTACCTGTTGTAACCTTAACAGTTCTGCCTGTTTACAGACCCCTGTACCTGGGATGATGCAGACGCGTCGTCCCCAAACCTTAAAATTGACATCTCTAAGTATAGGGGAGTCGAAGAAGACTCCCTCTTAAGATGGTTTGTCGAGTTGGACGATGCCATAAGGGCTCGTCACATCGTCGATGAGCAAATGCAAGTCGCATTCGCTCAATCAAATTTGGCAGGTCGTGCCAAAACTTGGGCATTGGGCCTTAAGTTGCGCGACCCATATGTCTTTGGGTCGCTAGAGGCTTTTAAAGCCCGGCTCAAACAGACGTTTGAACCGCCTAGGGCTGAGTTCGGAGCTCGATCAGAGCTTCTGAAACTCAAGCAAGGCAAGCGTGATGTTTACGCTTATCCCCACCACATACGACTCTTAGCGAGTTGTATCACGAGCAATCCAGTTCATGAACACACGATTACGGTGTTCATGCAAGGTCTTACGGATGGTCCCGTAAAGACCCACCTGTTCCGCTTGGAATTGGATACGCTTGAAGAAGCAATATCCGTTGCGGAACAGGAGGACTTTAGCTTGAGACAGGCTCAAGCAAGTTCGTCATCATATCGTCCACCAAGACGACACGAATTAGGAGGTCCAGAACCCATGGACCTTTCCTACGTCGAAAGCGAGAGACCTCGCTTTCCGAACAATAAGCGATCGCAGAAATGCCATCGCTGCCAAAAATTGGGACATTACGCTCATGAGTGTAGTGCCCCACGTCCAGCACCAAAAGGTACTGAACGTAATTTTGGACCGTATGCCAAAAAGGGCAACGGTCGCGGATCCGACGTTGTTGCGAAATCGCAACAGCGAGGCGGACCGCCAAAAAATGGACGGGGTCAGTAGGGGCGCAACGCCCTACTGATCCAGCAACCTCAAGAGAATTTGCAAATCTCTTGACAAAAGTTGCTCCAGACACACAATCATTATGTGTCTCTGCACCTGGTGATGAGGTATC
>NC_090624.1:1062594-1066072 GCF_004359215.1 Bremia lactucae | reverse complement strand
TCAGAAGGCCCATCGGAAAACACGCGCCCTTGGCGCTTGTAAATCGATTGCAAAACGTCAATCGCGTCACGCATCTCAATAGAGATGCGAGCCCTTCCCCAGGGCGAAGAAAGGGAATAGACATCCCCTTTTACCCTCTTCGAGTTGTCTACACAACACGGACAGGGATCACCCCACGTGAGGCATGGAAGCCCAGCGTCACGTGACAACCGATGCAATTTATACTTTGCACCGGTTGGAGTTCTTTTCTCAAATTTAACGCGATTCGCGTTAAGTTTTTGAAGCCAAGCTTCGCGTCCAATGTCTTTGACATTGCGAATGAACGGACCGGTTGACCTTGCATTCAATGCGGAATACGACTTTGTGTTCTCTCGCGTTAGTGCTTATCGTCAACTCTTTTTTTATGTTGCAATTGCTTTGGCAGCTCTCCTAAATTTACTAAGCCCGTCATGACCGATATGTCCTAGGTTGACAAGTTGACGAGAAGAAAGCAGACTATCGACAGCTGATTGTTCAAAAGAAGCTTATAGTGGGCAAATGTAAACTTAGCGGGGATTGTGTAACATTAGGGCAACTTCAGTCCGCTACAACCAAAGCCCAGAACAAAAGTTTTAAAAGAAAATTAGAATACAAATAACAAGATAAAATAGGTAGACAGCACCCGGACTTCCCCGGTGGCGGCCTTTTGGCTAAGATCAAGTGTAGTATCTTTTCTAATCAGTGTGAAAGCTGGTTTTCGCCTTTTGGCGGACGTTTTTTTCACATTTATTTTTGAACTGCCCCACCGGGGAAGCCCGGGTGCTGTCTACCTGTTTTATCTTGTTATTTGTATTCTAATTTTCTTTAAGAGCTTTTGTTCTTACTACTGTACCGCCTGACCACCGTCTGACGGTACAGTGCTGGTGAACCCCAAACACCAGTCAAATAGTAAGAACAAAAGTTCTTAAAGAAAATTAGAATACAAATTACAAGATAAAATAGGTAGACAGCACCCGGACTTCCCCGGTGGGTTGATTTGTAAGTTGTGGCATTCGTGGACCGTTTATGGTCAGTGTGCCCGAGCGGTCTAAGGAGGGTAGACTCAAGTTCTAGTGTGTTCGCACACGTATGGAAGGGTTAAAGCTTTTTTGAGCAAAAGCCACTAGTACCACGTAAAAAAGCATAATAAACAAGTAGGACATATCGGTCATGACGGGCTTAGTAAATTTTAAATGATAGTGGGAATACGCATCACGTTTCCCGTGAAAGCTACTCCTTTCTAAGTGATATAGAATAAAGTGCGGGTCTCGCTTATTGTTGCCACTAAACCATCGATGCTTAAGAAAAGCATCGAGACAGAAATCTTCCTCAGCGCGAAAGTTCTTCGCGCTGGGATCAAGCCCATGTAGCTTTGTCGCAATAAATAAGGGATATTTATTGTGAGGAGTAGTTTCTCCAGACAAGCTATTGATAAGCCGTTCTGGCAAAAGCCACGGCTCCTTTTCAGGGGCGAGATGAGACATTGTTACGTCTTCACTCCCTTGAGTGGTACCCACTGAAGCAGAAGAACCACAAGAACTCTTCTTACGATGGCTTACGACATCGTCGTCACCTTGCACAGAGACACGTGCAGGTGACCGTATGGGAGATCGTACGGGCGATGAGGGATCATCCTCATCGTCGGATCCAAATAGACTGTTTACTCGTCTATCAGAATGAGCCCTCTCATTCGAAGGCTCATAGTCAGCCGCCTGACGTATATCAGGCGACTGTTCCATTCTCTACGAGCCGGCCACTTCATCCGACTCGCATTCGTAGTCGACCTCCAAAGAGGAATCGTATTCACGTGGTGGATCACCACGTGCACTCGCAACATCAAGTGTTGTGCGAGTGGAATACACTACAGCAGACGTTCCGTCTGCCGAAAGAGATAGCAGTGCGTCACCCGCGGCTGCACGAACCGCAGCAGAAGGCGCAACACTATCGTCACCCCGCATGAGTTGATCCTTCATGCGATGGAATTTAAAATGATGGATCTGACCAATCAACATCGTTTTAAAAATTAAGTGGTCACATAGCGACCACTCCATCCAATAACATTCAGAGTGATTGTCGTTTAAGTGAGGGGTGATGTAACGGGGTGTATCGTTACATGGAATTGACACTTAAAGATTGTTAATTAATATATTATCTAAAAGGTAGATAATATTTGGAGGATATTACTTTATATAGTAATACTCAGAATTCTTGACCATAAATAGGTATAGACCATTATACCTATTTATTCCGCAGACTAATCAGCTGTAGGAGTAATCAAAGAGAGAGTAACAGATAAGATATTCATTCACATGTTTAGTATTAGTTTATAATTAAGTTGGCATTTACAAAGATAGAACAAGAGACACTTTTTTATATTTAATACAGTTTTCATTTTACCCTCTTAAAGCTAGTTGCCTTTGGAGTAGTCTTCCTCTGCACGTACTAGTGTACGTAAACTAACGTAGGCACCACTCGCAACTGAAGCAGTGCGAAGTGGACTTGTACTGAAACAGTACAAGTCGTAGTGCTCCGTTACTGTCGAGGTACGGAATATCAAACACCACGGGCTTCCTATTACGCTCCGACCACGGCAATTAATGCTTTGATTTATGGTGCATTTATATTTTAATGCGTTCTGATGGGCTATATCAAGCGGGGGTTTACTACTCGCATAGGACATGCCTTTTTATTATTTTCTCTTACAAGGAAAACATCTAATATCGCTCTTGTAGGAAATAATGTTGATGTAACATGAACAAAGCTCTAAAAAAGTCATTTCTTATAAAATTACGAAAAAAAGACTCACTGCCACCAAATGAGCCACAGCGTGCTAGAAACTGCGGCCTCTTCTAGCAACAGCGGTTTGTGGCAGCTAAAGAAATCGCTGTCGCGCCTTTAATGATTCTCACATCTATTGAATGATCGTGCAGACTCGTCGCCGGTGCTTATCGAGCGTCATCGTGTGCGCGTTCGCCGTGTTGCGTCGGAGGAGGAGGTTAGTTTGGACGCTGGACTCTTGTGTTGCAATAGTTGGCATCAAATGTCTTTATTTTGGTGTAGAACATGGACTCGGATGCAACAAACGAGACGAAGAAAGAAGAAGAGAAAGTGACAAGGCGTTATTCAGTGCGAAACTCCTTTCATTCTTGTATTTTGGTAGCTCAAAGCTCTGATAAAGTTTATGTCATCAGCATCGCCTGCAGTCGTCTTTGAATTCTATTAGTCTTGGCTCCATAGCGAATCACAAAGATGCCAGTGGCGCTCTTCGGACATCATCCTCTCGTTACTCGCTGCGTACACGGCACTCTAATTCCAAGCGCTTTGACGAGTCCATGTACAACGATGTGTTTACGACGTCGCGCTCGAGATATGCCGAATCGACGCCTGAGTCATTAATTGAAAATAAGCGCAGACGTCGTCGGAAGCGCAATCGCCGAGAAACGCGACAACGGCGGGAGGA
>NC_090624.1:1047296-1062338 GCF_004359215.1 Bremia lactucae | reverse complement strand
ACACGTGCAGGTGACCGTATGGGAGATCGTACGGGCGATGAGGGATCATCCTCATCGTCGGATCCAAATAGACTGTTTACTCGTCTATCAGAATGAGCCCTCTCATTCGAAGGCTCATAGTCAGCCGCCTGACGTATATCAGGCGACTGTTCCATTCTCCCCGGGTCGGCCACTTCATCCGACTCGCATTCGTAGTGGACCTCCAGAGGGGTCGTATTCACGTGGTGGATCACCACGTGCACTCGCAACATCAAGTGTTGTGCGAGTGGAAGACACTACGGCAGACGTTCCGTCTGCCGAAAGAGATAGCAGTGCGTCACCCGCGGCTGCACGAACCGCAGCCGAAGGCGCAACACTATCGTCACTCCGCATGAGTTGATCGTTCATGCGATGGAATTTAAAATGATGGATCTGACCAATCAACATCGTTTTAAAAATTAAGTGGTCACATAGCGACCACTCCATCCAATGACATTCAGAGTGATTGTCGTTTAAGGGAGGGGTGATGTAACGGGGTGTATCGTTACATGGAATTGACACTTAAAGGTTGTTAATTAATATATTATCTAAAAGGTAGATAATATTTGGAGGATATTACTTTATATAGTAATATTCAGAATTTTTATCCATAAATAGGTATAGACCATTATACCTATTTATTCCGCAGACTAATCAGCTGTAGGAGTAATCAAAGAGAGAGTTACAGATAAGATATTCATTTGCATGTTTAGTATTAGTTTATAATTAAGTTAGCATTTACAAAGATTGTACAAGAGACACTTAATTATATTTAATACAGTTTTCATTTTACCCTCTTAAAGCTAGTTGCCTTTAGAGTAGTCTTCCTCTGCACGTACTAGTGTACGTGAAATAACGTAGGCACCACTCGCAACTGAAGCAGTGCGAAGTGGACTTGTACTGAAACAGTACAAGTCGTAGTGCCCCATTACAGTCGAGGTACGGAATATCAAACACCACGGGCTTCCTATCACGCTCCGACCACGGTCCCTGGGCAATTAATGCTTTGATTTATGGTGCATTTATATTTTAATGATGGGCTATATCAAGCGGGGGTGTACTACTCGCATAGGACATGCCTTTTTATTATTTTCTCTTACAAGGAAAATATCTAATATCGCTCTTGTAGGAAATAATGTTGATGTAAGATGAACAAAGCTCTAAAAAAGTCATTTCTTATAAAATTACGAAAAAAAGACTCACTGCCACCAAATGAGCCACAGCGTGCTAGAAACTGCGGCCTCTTCTAGCAACAGCGGTTTGTGGCAGCTAAAGAAATCGCTGTCGCGCCTTTAATGATTCTCACATCTATTGAATGATCGTGCAGACTCGTCGCCGGTGCTTATCGAGCGTCATCGTGTGCGCGTTCGCCGTGTTGCGTCGGAGGAGGAGGTTAGTTTGGACGCTGGACTCTTGTGTTGCAATAGTTGGCATCAAATGTCTTTATTTTGGTGTAGAACATGGACTCGGATGCAACAAACGAGACGAAGAAAGAAGAAGAGAAAGTGACAAGGCGTTATTCAGTGCGAAACTCCTTTCATTCTTGTATTTTGGTAGCTCAAAGCTCTGATAAAGTTTATGTCATCAGCATCGCCTGCAGTCGTCTTTGAATTCTATTAGTCTTGGCTCCATAGCGAATCACAAAGATGCCAGTGGCGCTCTTCGGACATCATCCTCTCGTTACTCGCTGCGTACACGGCACTCTAATTCCAAGCGCTTTGACGAGTCCATGTACAACGATGTGTTTACGACGTCGCGCTCGAGATATGCCGAATCGACGCCTGAGTCATTAATTGAAAATAAGCGCAGACGTCGTCGGAAGCGCAATCGCCGAGAAACGCGACAACGGCGGGAGGATGAAGACGAAGATGGAGAGGACCAGTACAGTGGTGATAGTAGTAGTGTCCAAGAGATCGAGGTTCGACAGGTAAAGACAAAGAAACGAGATGATCGAGTGAAAGCGAGAGCAGTCGAGCGACAAGCAAATTTATCGCGCTATTCATTACGCTCACGCGATTCTCTTCAAATGAGTGAAGCGAGCGATGTCTCATTGTTTCAGGCTGATCGAAGTAAACGTGCTTCGAAGCGATTGCAGGTGGAATCGAACGGAACAGCTACTGAGCACAAAAATGAGGTTGTAGAACTCGATGACGAAGAGTTCGAGTCTGAAAAGGACGCTATTTCCGACGACGAAGAAGAGAATGAAGATGAACGAAAATCGCTAAACTCAAATCGATATCATTTGCGTCAGCGACGGAGTTTGCCGACCGAAGAGTCGAATCAAAGCACACGCAGTCGAACAAGGATGAGGTCGATGCCAGTGTTTGAAGCTGAGAGCACGTTGCGACGCTATTCGCTTCGTGACCGCTCCAAATTGCATCGAACTGATGTAGAAGTCGAAGCGACTGCGTCACCAGAGACTTCAGCCACATATGCGGAATATCAAAAACGCCGTCTTTCCAGCAAGCGAAATACTAGTAATCGACAATTGTTTCTACCCGACATGGCGTCTCTTCCCGTGCGTCGTCAAAGCCGAGGTCGTAAACACGCTCGAGGACGTCGGACGCGTCAGCGTCGATCGCTTTCGAGTTCGACTTCGACGTCTACGTCCTCTTGCTCTTCCTTAGACATGAACAATGAGGAGTCGGACGGTGGTATGCGAACTAGTAGCCCATGGCGATCTACGAATGGTGGCCGAAAAAGTGGAAGGTCACGTGCAGATATTACACCTGTGGAAGTAGACCGCAGCATTACGTGGCACAGCGTTGGGGGACTGAAGTCGCATATTGAAGCATTGAAAGAAATGGTGATGCTTCCTTTATTGTATCCAGAATTTTATGGGAAATTCAATGTGGCTCCACCGTCTGGTGTACTTTTCTATGGACCGCCAGGCACAGGAAAAACATTGTTAGCGCGAGCACTGGCGAATTCGTGCTCGTTTAATAGTGAACGTGAGCCCCGTGCAACAGATTCCGCACAGATCGGACCAGGAAAAAAACAACGCATTAGACGACAGGTTACTTTCTACATGCGAAAAGGAGCAGATTGTCTTAGCAAATGGGTTGGGGAAGCTGAGCGACAATTGCGGCTCTTATTCGAAGAAGCTAAACGAAATCAGCCATCGATAATCTTTTTCGATGAAATTGATGGCCTCGCTCCCGTGCGTAGCGCTAAGCAGGATCAAATACATGCATCGATTGTGTCAACGTTGCTAGCATTAATGGACGGCATGGATTCACGAGGCCGCGTTGTTGTCATTGGGGCAACAAATCGACTTGATGCCATCGATCCCGCCTTGCGTCGTCCAGGTCGATTCGATCGAGAACTTGGATTCAAATTGCCAAACGTTAATGAGCGGAAAAGCATGCTGGTGATTCACTCGAAATGCTGGAATCCACCTTTAAGTGACTCCTTTTTATCTGAACTTGCAGAACAAACCGTGGGGTATTGTGGCGCCGATATCAAAGCACTATGTGCAGAGGCGGCATTGTCCTCGTTGCGTCGAGTGTACCCCCAAGTCTACGCAAGTGAAGACAAACTACTGATAAATCTCGACAAGGTGGTTGTAGCTCGCGGAGATTTTGCTAAGGCAGCAAGGAAAATTACTCCAGCTTCTCACCGCGCGGTTAGCTCGTTTGCATCACCGCTTCCACAAGCGGTGAAGGAGCTATTACAGGAATGGCTGAGGCAGACGCTGCGAGATGTAGAGCGCTATTTTCCGCTTTTTCCTCTTGGCAAAAGCGCAATTGACGATGCTGTCACCACAGTCGTAGAGGACTGTGCGGATCGGAATGATGACAATGACGAAGAAGACTTGGATATTTACACTCGTGCGCATCATGAGGATTGCGATATATGCCACGGGCCAGGGACCGAGTCTTTGTTACGTTGTGATGCGTGCCCTGGAGCTTGTCATCGTGCATGTTTGTTAGAGATGGCTTTATCTTCAGAAGTTGTAGGAGAGGAAAATAGCGGACTGTGGTTCTGTCTCGACTGTCAACAATCTGGCTCGGCTGCAATGCAAAGAGCAGGACAGCGCCCACAAAGGTGCCTTGACCGCTCTCTTGCTTCGCTTCAATTGCCTCGTCACGTGGGTTTTCCTCGAATTTTAGTGGCTGGTAAACCCGGCATGGGCCAACAGTACATTGGTCCAGCACTGTTGCATTCGTTGGAAGGATTGAGCCACTTTTCGCTTGACTACCCTTCACTAGTAGCTGACTCGAATTCGCACAATCCAGAAGAAGCTCTTATTAAGAGACTCAGCGAGGCTCAAAGGTGTTTGCCTTGCGTACTCTATCTACCTCAAATCGAGTTGTGGTGGACAAATACAAGCGAGTCCATGCATTTGACCCTTACGATGATGCTAATGAATCTCCAAGCCCGAGCCAATCTGCCTCTCTTGTTCTTAGCGTGCACAACATCGTCGTGTGATACGCAAGATCTACCAGACGACCTGCTGGCATTATTTAACGAGAATCCCACTGTCTCTTTAACGTCCGTGGTAATAACGATGAATGCACCAATTTCTGAAGCTCGCATGGCCCATTTTGATCAAGTTTTCAGGGCATTTGCAACACCTCCAGCAGCCTTAAAGGCAAAACGAACAAGTAATGAAAAACTCAAAGTGCTTCCATTGGCTCCTTTGCCATCGGTACTACCCAAAATTGAGCTCAGTCCAGAAGAGCAAAGAAAACGGAAAGAGCGAGATTGTCACTTTTTGCGGGAGCTGCGGATTTTTTTAGGTCAAGTTCTTCACTACTGCTGCTCACAAAAGATGTATACTCCATTCTATGTTCCTGTGGATCCAGTGGCGGTGCCAAATTATTATTTGATCGTAAAGCGTCCTATGGACTTGAGCACAATACGTGACAAGTTGAACGATAAAGAGTATACGTGCTTTGAGCAATTTATGGATGATATTCAGCTCATTGTGCGAAATGCCAATGTCTTTAATCCGAAACGCTGTCGAACGCGTCACATTGCTCATGCAGCTGGCACAATGAAAGACAATATTTTATCCTATGCCCACCGGTTTCGGATCCGACAAGGCTACGACTTATTTGCAAAGTGCCGCGAGGTGACTAAGAGGCTACGAGCGCACCCACAAATGTATGGGGAATTTGGCCAACGGTTCCTTGAATCGGTCAAGCGCCAACGTCAGACGCTTGAGATACCGCATGTTCGCACCAGTGCACGACTTCGCGGTGTTAAGGCCCCAGAGATAAGTCTTAATACTGCCATTTTCAAGGCAAGTGCTCGTAGCTTAAAGCCTTCTAGTAATGAAGCGTTTATGAGAGATGAGGTGACAATACTAGCTGAAGTTGAAGCGAAGCGCATGGAAAAAAACACAGACATGAAGCTCGAGCCAGATCAGCAATGGTTTACAGAAAAAGGTGATGAAGTTGGAATTGCCAAGAGCGAAAACAAAGCGTTTTTAGCGTCGGATTGTAGCGAAAATATCAACAGTAAATGTGATGAAGCTAATGTTGAGAATGGAATGGACGAAGAAACGTTTGCAGAAGGCGATCGCATTTTCGTGAGTAGTCGGACGCATCCAGGAATTAATCGTGAAGGAGGCGCTGGCGTTGTGCAGAGTCACAATCGAGATGGCTCTTATAATGTCAAGTATATTCTCGGCGGTAGTGAAAAGTCCGTAAGCGTCAAGTACATTAAGCGATTGACAGATGACGCCATAATGGAATCTGTCAAGACACAGCGGTCGGTGGTCAACGACTCCACGAATGCTGATTCCGTGCGATTTATTCAAGATGAAGAGAGAATGGACGAAACGGACTATTTTGACGAATTGTTGTGGCCTCTTTTGAAAGAGGAAGGTTGGAAACGCGACGACAAGTTTGACATAATTGAAGCGTCGGGCGAGGCGTCAGGGCTGGCCGTGCAGCGTGTCGTCTTTACTCCAGGCAAGAAACGCGATGGAGAACTTGTGACGTTACATAGTGTCGTTGAGGCCCTGTCCTACATTTCAGAGGATCCTGGGCTGTCACTCAAGTGTTTTGGCACGCGCTTTGCAGAGCGCATGTTGGCTGATGAAGCTCTTGGGAAGGAAAGTAGCGATGATGAGACAGACGACACTCCTCAATCTCGACTTTCTGAAAACGAAGTGGAAGAAAAGATCCCGCTCACGGAAGAAAACGCTGATAAATCTAATCGATTGACAGACGACGTTCAAGAGACCCCAATATTTGTTTATGATGAGGTAGGTGACTCGTATAAGTTATGCTATGTGAACTAAAAAGCGTGATTATGTATCAGACTCGAATGGCAAAAGTATTGGCAGAATTGGTGTCAAGAACGGCAAATTGGTCGGTTGACATGTTGCGTGACGAGTTGCTGGAGCTGAACAAGCTGGCGTATCCTTTTCGCCATCACTTTGATCGAACGGAGCTGATGACGGTGCGTGTTGCAAATTGAAAGCTGGAGCAAACACAGTGCAAATAAAATGAACAACTCATTTGTGTGTTTTTATGCAGCTCGTAGAGGCGCATGTAAAGACGATGGCAAAAGAATGAATACAGTAATTCATTCTATCATGACGCGCTTCGTCACATACTCTGCAAAATAATGCGATAACGAACAGATTGTGGTCGGCTTGGGCGCCCGAGGATTCTACCTTTTCCACCTCTTCGTTTGCATTGAGCGCCACAGTTCCTGACTCGTTCCCGAGCTAGCGACAAAGTGTTACCCCCATTTCCGAACAAATTAACCGGTCAAATCCGGATTAGCTACTTGGAAAATTGGAACGTTTCATAATATGTTTTTTTTTGGTTTATTCGCATTGTACAATAAATTGTCGGCGTTTTGACTTGTTTGTATGTGTTCAAGATCAACAAGTGAGACATGCATGGTTAGATTTCTTTCTAAGGTACTCTGTAACGTAATGGTTATGGTTACCTCTACATAGGTACGATAATAATACTTTTTGGTATTAAACAATTACTAAATGATGAGTATTATAAAGTAAGGCCCTTAATCATATTAGGGAAGTAAGTATAGCTTGCAATCATCGTTCCGCAAATTGCCTTCAGAAAAGATATTTTTAAACTTGACAGGTGGGCGATACTGGTCCCTAATGTAATATCTCATTTATGAAGAAAACGAAGCCAAAATTAGAGCAACGTACGATACATAAGAAAAAAAGATAGAATTAATTTTTAATTTCCAATCGGTCTATGCCGCATATTAATCGCTTTAAGGCATGAGGTCATTCCATTCAGACAGAACGTCAGAGTCCTTGCCAAAATCAAATTTTCAATGTAGACCCTTAGGTCATAGAGTGCTTACAGTGTAACCTGAAGCTAGCCTACAAACTGGCCTATCACAAAGTTTCAACGGATTCGAACTCGAGCTCTTTGACCATCGTCATGGTCATCGCGCACCAGTATGAATGAGTATCATCATCGGTTTGGTACCCGCTTCAACGAAAATAAAAGGCAAACTCAATGACTTCCTCTACCAAAAATACCGTAATCATTTTAGTCAAAATCGAGCGTAACAAGGCGGCCAACTTGTGCGCACTATGAGCGCACGTAAATCTTTTAAAGCGCAGATAGCGCACGCTTGCCTTGGTTGGCACTACAACATAAATTTTAACGCTTCAACATAAGCTTTGCCCTGAAGGATTCGCTGTGGCGTGCGGTATGCATGCGATATCCGTAGACGGCGGGCAATGTACAATACTCAAAAACGTTTTTGTTTGTCACTAGATACTTCACAAAATGCCATTTATTTGCTCGTCGCCTCCGCATCAACCCTAGAGCACTGTGTTTGCTGCAAACCTACCACAACTACATGTTTGCACGCTATCCGAATTCGACTGCCATATGCTGCTCCGTCATAATTGCGAGTGTCCTGTTTATATTCGCAATACAGTACAGAAACATCAGTCTTAAATTGCCTTCTATTTTCGTCAAAGTGAAGTAAGTATCGACGTGCAAGCTTGCAATTATCGTTCCGCAAATTGCCTAATCGGAATCCTTGAGGCATTGACAACATATGATTGTCGGCTAAAAATATCCAAGATATTTTACCCACTGTCGAGCATGTGGCGCGACTACAAGCAATTGCACGATGACGCACGACGTGGCGCTCGTCGTTGACTGTAACCGAGCTCAAAGGATCTGCTCGCCTCTTTTACTAAGCGAGTCAAAAGCACTTTCTAAACAGCCAGTCAGCACGCTTCTTCCGCCGTTGTGGCATTTGCCAAACGGCCACACGCAAGAATTGCCTCCTTCTTCTCACTTGGTGTCCTGCGTATTGCGTGACGTTGCCCTTAACAGTGTCATTTTATCACAAGTCGACTTTTCAAGTCGGTCTCGCGTCTCGCTTGTTCTGTTTCAGCCTTTAAATTTGATTTGGCAATACAAAAATGAAGTTTCCAATGCCAAAAAACATTTTTCCTCCACTTGAACTGTCCGAGTACCAGGAACATCAATACGAACAGCTCGCCAACGCGCTAATAAAAGCAACGCTGGCCGAGTATGACCATTTCGTCATGCACGACCGCAAACGCGTCGATTCAAAGCGCTGGAAGACTGTACGGACGCAAGATGGGATCTCTATCTACCGCGAGCGTGAGTTTAACGGAGAGCCCCAAGATTCGAGTCCAGCCACCCTTGCACTCTATCGAAGCGCCTCCTCTACTACCAGTAGTCGGCCAAGCCAAAAGAAGCATCTTACAGGTCCTCAGACTGCTGACACTATGGACAGCGGACGCGACTTGAATTCTGTTTCCCACGAGAAAAAAAACAGCAACAACTACCTCGTCGACGACAATTTTCACACGACTGGCAGCGAAAAATTAATCGTAGAGCCACGCATTACCACTGGCGCCTTCAGTCGCGCCGACAATCGCGAGAATAGCTCCAGTTTGCCGAGATTGCTAGCAGTGGGCAGCTTGCGTGGATCTTTAGACGACGTGATGTACGGCGTCATGTCCCCAAGTGCGTCGTCCGCCCGCTTGCGCAGCTCGTACCTTGGCGAGCACATGGCGGACTGCGCGGTCCTTCGGGAGATCAAGAGCCCAACGTCTGCTGACCCGTTCCGATTCCTCGGGATCAAGTGGTTTGTGCGCGCCAAGCACCGCACCGCGGCTCGCATCGTGCTGCCACGTGACTTTGTCATTCTCGAGTTCTCGGGCGTGATGATGCGCCCCGACAACTCCCGTGTGGGCTTCCAACTCATGCATTCCGTTGAGATCCCGACATGTCATGAGCTCATTATGCATCGCATCGTGCGCGCCAAGATCTCGAGCTGCTACATCTTCGAAGAGACGCATCCTAAGAGCATCCAAGTCTTCATGACTGCTTCCGTGGATCCAAGCGGCCACGTCTTAAACCGCGTGGCCATGCGATCGGCTGCAACAGCGCTGAGCAATTGCTGGAAATCCGTCTCGTGTGCCCACGACAAGAAGCTGGCCTTCTGTCTGCATAATGAACGTCCGTCCGTGCTCGCTGGCCCTGCTTCTGGACGAGGAACGTCGACCATTAATAATAGCTTGATCGGGTCGTCTCGTGGGAGACTCTCAGCGCTCACGCCAGTGAACGAAACCCAAGCACGGGACTCGAGCACGACCGAGTCCTTGTTAAGGCGCCGCAACGTCAGCTTGATAGCGTCGATGCGACAGTGTGGTGTCTGCCGTGGCAAATTAGGAATCCTCTCCAGGACTGTGTCGTGCCAAATGTGCAACGAGCAGATTTGCACGCGCTGCCGTATCGTACGCAAGCTCAGCAGCGACACGCTCAAGTCTCAAGTGATGCAGTCGTCGATTAATTTCTGCAAACAATGCGTTGCGAGTGTCAGTGACGAAAGTGCGTTGGAAATTGCACGACAGGAGCTCTGGGTCCGGTCACGAGGACGCACGCGTGCGTCGTCACTGCGCTCGACGATTAATTCGAGACGTTCGTTCTCGCTCGAACGCAATGTGTATGCGACGGTGATCCTTGGTCAAACCAGTGATAGGAATACTCGAGACAGCGCAGTTCAAAGCAGTCAATACCAAGGTCCGAGCAGCTTTGGACAGAGTCAAGCCACGGACGATTTTGCCATGGGTTACTCTGTTGGTCCTCTTTACCCGTCGTCCTCGACCAAGCTATTGACTTCGCCACGTCGTTCGAGCTCAAGCAGTCACTTGTCGAATAAACGTTCTGTCAACACCCTTAGCGTGAGCACGATTTCGTCATCTAGCAGCACTCTAACGAACGAAATGCTTTCGCTGAGTGACTTGAGGATTGACAAGACGAGTCATAAAGCTGCAATTGCTGTAGAGCCTAAAGTCGAGGAACCCGTCGTTTTAGACCGCCGTCTCACCGCAACACTTCGTAGTTTGCGCCACCTTGACTACGTCTTATCAGTGGACGAGCAAGACATTGTCGATGAGCTTGATAACGACCTCGAGTCGGACGAGTTGGCCGAGTTAGAGAGCGTTGATGATGGATCCGAGATCCGCTCGAGTTACGCGTCGTCGGTCGCTGTGATGGATGATGACAGCGAAAGTTGCTTATCGTTCTCTAGCAATGGGCCACTGTCTCAAAGCCAGGCACCTATTTTTGAAGTCGAAGAAGGCGGAGAGAGCGAAGAGGACATGGATTTAGAAAAACAAGTCGCGGGTGAGATGGCGTCAGACACGGAATTGACGTTCGAGTCTTTAGAAACAGATCAGGAGGACGAGCACTTTTGCCGTAGAATCAGTCTCGAATCGGAAGAGGTGGAAGAAGAGGAAGAAATTGACTCCATAGCACGAGCGAATTTAATGCATGCAGACGACGAAGGGCCCCATGCGATTATGGTGGAAAACGCCCAAGTGGTGGAGGTTGCTCCTATCTCTGAGGCCCAGGCTACCATGGTAGCCGAGCACGATATACAGAGACGCAAGTTCGAGTTCGAGAATGAAAATCGTGAGCGCAAAACGATTCCATCTGTCGCGGACTCTTCTACCTATAAACACCAGCTTTTTCAGCAAATGCAGGACCTACATCATGTGGTAGAGTCGACGTATCAGGTGGCTCGAGCTAATACGGAGGCGGCTTTCAAGGAACGTGATAGTGGCCGCACCTCGAAAGCATCCCCGAAGAGAACGATGAAAACGCTTCGAAGCGTGCGGACGTTTTCTCAACCTTTTGCTTTTGCTGTAGTGGGTCTGCGCTCGACGCGGGCCATGACCGTAAGTGGCGATAAATAGCCAAGTTTCTTATTGACACATTGTTCGTAATGTATTTATCGTGGCGAAAGTTCGTTTTCAAGTCTTCTGTATATGTACAAAAAGACCTTTTTGCATCCATTATGTATGTCTCGCATTTTTGTCCGATCAGCTTTTCTGTATTATATTCTGTTTATGCGCCGGAGAATTTAAAATGAGGTTTGGAAGTTGCACAGAATATAACGGAGCAGCCCGTTACATAGTTATCATTACCTAAAAGAGGAATAAAAAAGAATATTATCTTGATGAGACAACAATGTGAGGATTTTTACCACAGTAATGTGATAATTGTATATATTAATGTCACAGCTAAAATTGATACTATTACTCCTCCATGATTGAAAGACTCCAGAATAATTATGTGCGTCTACAAGGGCGCGCTCTAGGAGCAACGCTCTTGGTCCGTTTAAACGAGGCCATTTAGATGGAGGGTGCATCTTTGGAATGCCACCCGTCACATAGCCGCGTTCTAAACGACTGACTTGTGACACCGACTGAGAACGTTCACGTGTCGTCGACGGAGCTTTAGGCTCCGAATCCTCTATGTCAGAACCATTATGAATTATGGTCTGAGCATAAGGTGATCTTTGCCATGTACACGCGTTCGAGCATTGAGTGCAATATATGGGTCAATGTGGTGCAGCAAGACGTACAGAATGCTCGCAATCAGCAACCCACCGAAAGCTTCAGTAACACATCTAATGTGACCCACAGGTTGGACGTGTGAGCACATGGAACCCTCTGTCGAGTGGGAACAATCCATTTTCGACAAGCAGCATACTATCGTAGACTGAACGTTCGTCAGGGGATTAGAAGGCCGTAATTTGGCAACAGTCAAGCATTTTTACTCGATGTGGTTGACGCAGTTTCTTGAACAGACATATGTCGATGACGCCGCGGCAAATATTATAGCGCTTTTCCCATCTGCTCACCCGAGATGGTCGTATCTGTCAGCTACCCGTGCGAATTTTTGCCCTCGACCAATTTTTGTGGCCGGGATGGCTTCGTGGATGTGGTCTTGGGCTTCTCGCGCATTGTGCTTATTAAGAAATTCGCCGTATCGGGTATTATGAAAACGAGGCAAGCTGCTGGCATCATTTGGAACAAGTCTCTGAAACGCGGATTTACGTTTTTCGTCGCGCGACGAGATTCGGCTGAGCCCACGAGGTCGTGTACATGTCATCCAAATGCAAATAGAAGTTGATTTTTCTGCATTCCAAAGCGTCAGACGCTGAAAGGAAGGCAGCAAAGATGAAAGGGCATTCCAGGCCTCGACTTCGAAGCGTGTGCTTTCTTTTCGGTCCAGCATTTCAACGTAAATCGAGTTTTTGAAAAGGGTACATTTGGCACAGTGGTTTGGCTGAGCGCAAAACTACGGGCGAAAATTTCGAACTGCATCCATCAGGGCCAAGGTGCTGGGATAGGATGCATTGGTTGGTGGATGGAAGGATCGAAGAAGAGCCTGACAAGGATGAAAGGTAGAAATTGAGTGTGATTTAGAGAATGTATTGTGATTGATATTGAATGGTAGTGTAGCGGAGCTACCTCGCTCCTAAAGTCAGAGGAAGTCTTTCAGACTCAGAGAGTCACTTAGTTCTATTGAACTAATGGGTTTACGACTCAGGGAGTTGTACAAGCTATTAAAGCTTAAGGATTTCTAGTTCAAGGGATTTAGGGGTTCGTAGAACCAAGTGGCAACAAGTGCCCAAGAGGATATACCTTAGAAAGGCTTCTATCTCTTACAGATCAATGCGCAAGCCTTAGAAAGGCACTTTACGCTTTAAGATCAAAAGGGGAACTGAACTTTATTTAATTATTTAAATTTAAAAATTTATCCTAGCTAATTAAAAAAGATTTTGGCCACCAGATTTATATCTGGCGGCGACCACATTTATTACCCGTAATAAATGGGATTTAAGTATAACTAACTATTTTAAAATTAGATAAAAGGTTATTTTACCCATAAAGTAAATGTACCACAACAACGGTTCTCCAACCGATGTGTGCCCCATTACACCCTCCCCATCAGACTGTTGACACCGAGTGACAACATTCGCTTCATTTCCTTTTTGAGGTTGGAACCTAAACAGCTAACCGTTTGGTTGTGTTTTCCAATCCTTTGTCTAATGACAATCAAGCGTGAGTCACAGACTCTGAGCACCTTCCTCGACGATGAGGGAATGGTGGACTTTGAAAGTCACTCTCAATCAGAGGAGGAGGAAAAAGAGCGGCGTTTGCTCACGCCTTCTCCCCCGGACGAACGCCGGCGAGCCCAGAATCCGTTTCCAGAGCGTGATGCCGCTGATATCTTAACTGCATTGAGCAAGACACGGGACCCTGAGTCTAACATTATTACGAATCCGCTCGATGAAGAGCAAGAGCAGATAATCCTCATAGAGGAAAGAGCTCGTCGATGAGCTGCCGAAATAGCGAAAGCTAAGCCTCATAGTGAATATAGATTCACTCCGCTTAGTGCGGACGAGCGTCTCAAAGAGAAAGCGGGTCATAGCTTGGCCATCAGGATCTCTGGTGACCCGGCGAGGACGCCGAAAGAGATCGCTGGTCGCGACGCTCTTCATGAGCAATACCTTACGCCGATGACGCGAAGCCAGTATCTGACGCGCTTACGTGATCAAGCCCGTGGGGCTTCGGTGACCTCCATGAGGGAAATTCCGATCGTTTTGTTTCCAAACGAAACAAGAACTGAAAACGAAGTCTCATTTAGAAATGGGTTCACCGGCCCCGCAAACTCCGTAATATCTGGAATATCAGAGAGTCTGCGGATAGAGGTGATGTTCGTTTGGAACGGAAGCTTCACTTCGACTTTGCTAAGCTTAAAGCCAAAGGCCAGTTTACGTTCGGCATTTATGCCACAAAACGAAGATAGGCCTAGCCAATATTTCAGTACTACGGTTGACCGTACAACCATGGATCGAAGCCGCACTAAGGCTTTAGATCCATCTAATCCCACGTCTAGTGGTGGGAAGCGTCGTTTGACGCGATTTGACCCTGAGCTTGGCGCTCAAAAACGTCAACGGCGTACGGGCAATCTTGCCAAAGAGGTACCTCGAACTCCCAAGCGTTTTCAGAAGAGGGGTACCCTAGCCACTTCACCAGATACTGGTATTGATCCTTACGACGACGTCGCTTTAGAAGTTTTTCCACATGAAACTTAAAGTTCCCCCGCGCATCAAGCAGCGCGGGAGGGGCTGAAATTTCGGCGGAAGCATTTGATGCTCTGCGGCACGAGGTGCAACTTCTTTGAGAGGTCCTTGCTCGGGTTCAGAGCTATTTTGAGGCGGTTCGGGACCGTCTTTCGACGCTTGAGCGTCAGCAGCCTCGTTTAGAGGGCCAGCTGGACATCCTGGTGAGGATGCAACAATCTGCGGCACGACCGCCTGTCTTGGCGCAAGCACCTTCAAGTCCACGTGGGAAAGGTCCCGATATGGCTTAAGCAAGCCAACGTATAACACTGGGTGTGTACGCAGCTTGCTGGGAAGGTTTAGCGTATAAGCTAGGCCCTTCTTGGCCACGACCGTAAATGGTCCAATAAAGCGCGGGCGCAATTTGGTCTTGAAGACCGCGGAAACCAAGTTGGTAGGTAGGTTTTTAGCGTTTAGTAAAACTCGGTCTCCGACCATATAAGAATTAATACAGCTTCTGCCTTTGGCATCTGCTTGTTCTTTTTGTTTGTCTTGGCTATCAGCCATCGTATCCCTTACATGTCTTAAGACACTAAATCGCGTCGCGAGAAACTCGCTTACTTGTTTCCGAACGGTAACAGGGCTGATATCAGCAAGCCTATCGGC
>NC_090624.1:1024318-1046442 GCF_004359215.1 Bremia lactucae | reverse complement strand
CAACGACACGCGGAGGGTCCGCAGTGTCTGTGCAATAAAGCAACAGGTCGTTATCGATAGATTATCGATGTAACCTTGCACGCAAACGTGCCGGCAATTTAATACCTGAATCAGAGTTCTATAGAGCTCGTAGCAGAGCTACACACTGTTCATCCTTGGCGTAAGTCGTACGGATTAATTCAGGAATAGGCGATATGATAGTCGTTAAATGAGAGACCTCATAATCCGGCCTGCGTGAATACGCATCGGCCAAGGCATTCTGCTTGCCGGGCTTATACTTCACCTCGGAGTTGTATTCCGCAAAAAAGGATAGCCATCGGGCCATTCTCTATTAGAAATGGGGCGACTTAGTCGCCGTGCGTAATGACGTGTGATCTGTATATATCACAAACGGCTTAGAGCCGAGCAGATGAACTCTGAATTCGACGAGAAAATACTTCATAGCAAGTAACTCTTTGTCATGAATTGGGTTGTTCTTTTCCGCAGTTTTAAGCTGTCTAGACTCGAACGCAATAACACGTTCATGGCCATCAACATCTGTTTGTAAAACAGAGCACTGCCAATGGCAAAATCTGATGCGTCACAGACGACACTGAAAGGCCAATTTGGGTTTGGCAGTGCCGAAATCGGGGCATGGATAAGACTATCCTTAACTGCTCGAAAAGCATCATGTTCGGTGCTAGTCCAGCACCATTCTGAACCCTTTTTAAGAAGATTAAATAATGGCCTAGCCATTCAGCGTAATTTTTTTTCGCTGTATTTGTGTAATTAATTGGCGAGACCCAACCACTTACGCAAATCCTTTTAATTTTTAGGAACCGGACAATCTACTATGGCTTTACATTCACGGGGTCCGTTCTAAGGCCTCGCTTCCCAATGAAGCACCCTAAAAAAGGCATTTCGTCTGCGCCAAAAATGCATTTAAATGCATTGGCGCACGATTTATTTGTGCGCATACACTCGAGCACTGCTCGCAAATGGTCTAAATGGTTTTCCATATCCGCCCGATCCAGCTCCGCACGACTATGGATAAAAATGTTATCGAAATGCGTCTGTGTAACCTCGATGAGGGCGGAACAGTTGTGTCACTAGACGATTTAATGTTACCGGGGCTTTGGAAAGCCCTTGTGGCACAACCATCCACTCACATAGCATACCGCTTGGGGTGCTAACCACTGTAAGCGGGACTATCGCTAGCTCGCATGAGCAATTGGTAGTAACCAACGACTAAGTCCATTGCACTGTACATTGTACATCCCACCATATTGTTCTAAAGTACATCCTTACTAGGAACGGGGGTTTGAGCTGGTATAGTGGCAGCATTCAGCTTATTATAAGCATGTACGGCGCGTAGTTTACCATTTGGCTTTTTGAAGCAAAACATCGGTGTCGAATGGGGATATTTGCTCTCTCGTTCTATTCCCGCCTCGTGCTTAGCACAGAAAAAATCGTCAATGACGTCACACTGATCCGTCACAAAAGGCCGTTGTCGTGTGACACAGTATTTTGTTCCCGGAACCAAGTCAATTTTATGACGGACACCTCTATCCGGAGGTAAAACAGATTGTGGATTGGTACATACCACATCTTGGAATTCCTTAATCAAGTTAAAATGAGTCCGTAGGATCTTTAAGGATTGATGACCCACTCCGCGCACTTAGTGCAGTTTTTTCGTCATCCAGGATAGCTTCGTCCAGAAGTGACGATGAGTTTAACTTAATCATAGGTTGAATGACCACCATCTTAGATAAGTCGCCAGCTCGCCGCACTCATCGATAGACATTTCGTCTAGCTCTAAAAGAGCATGTAACGAAGGGATTGCCGCAAGGATAACTTCTCCCTCTATGTTACCGGTTACATCATTTACAAGCGTGTGTAATTGCTCACACGTATCACTTTAAGGGGGTATAAACGCTTCGCGTCTCCCCTGTGTTTGAGTAGCGACGATACGCCTCCTAGAGGCCGGGAAATTCACATCCCCAAATTTTTCAGCCTGTATTGGTTCTATACCAGACATGTTGTCTGATTCGACATCCGACAAAAGGTTAGGTTACTGAATTTTCTTACCAGCGAGCGTTTACGTGTCGCTTTACTTGCATTAAAAGGGTTTGACCCAAAATGCCCAGGTGAACCGCCAATAGTGTCACTATTGACACTCAGTATGGTGCCACCTCGGCCGACCACACTCGGTGAACTTAGACGTGCCACTCCACGTATCTCAGAGACATTGCACCCTTGAGGTCCTGGCGAACCGCCAAAAGTGTCACTACTGACACTCAGTATGGTGCCACCTCGGCCGACCACACTCGGTGGGCTTAGACGTGACACTCCACGCATTTCAGGTAGTTTACACCCTTGATCACTCGGCCTTAGGCCAACAATGCTTTCGCATTCAGTGAATCGTTATTGCAACGAGTGTTACTCGACGGAGTACGTGCCGTTCCACTTCCTTCATCTGATTCGGGCTCAAAGTTAATGTTTTCAACATTGGAGGTTAAAAAATGAGAGCACTCCAATGTCTAAAACACTGACAAACTCAGTCAATGATCCGCGCCAATAGCACTTTTGTTGTCTAGCAGAGGTGGATTCATGACCCTCCAGAACTTTGCTAGGAACATTGCGCGTGGCACCTAAGGTCTTGGACTTCCACTCGATCCATGGCTCGTGGCGTTCGTGGCGTTCAAACTAGGCCATACCAAGGATGAGATCGTATCTCGAATCCAAATCAACGGCCAGACAGCATTCCATACTGTCAAAGTCCAGGAACTTCATAACTTAGCTCAATGGAACTAAGGAACAGTGAGATGAGTCCCAGTCGCTAAGCAAACACTGACTGTATCACTTTTATGCGCTTTAAGCGCCTCAACGTATTGTTGACTTCCTTCAAAGGAAAGACGTCGAGCATAATTGCAAGACGCTCCTGAGCCAATTAAATTTGACCATGGCTTATCAAAGCCTTCCACAGTCGCTTGAGCGACTAGCAAGCCAGGCTTCTACTCTCGCCCCGTGCCATTACGCACCGAGTTGATTGGGGCTAGGTTCTGTTTACTCTCACCTCCTAGAGGTTCAACAGAGCCTAGGCCTTCCCCAGTAGGGCGCCCCGCACCTTTTGGGTATCGACACTTTCCCGCACCGTACCAGATTACTGGTATTGGTCGGAATTGGTGCTCTTTCGGGCCTTACGCGTATTGCGGAGGGGACAGGCCGGACGTAAATGTTTCGTGCTTCCGCACACATAACATCTACGAAAGTTCTTATGCTGTTCCACAGCTTGAACAGCCTCTTCTCCTTCCTCATCGAGGCTTAAATCCATGGGTTTCGCTCTATTAGACGGAACCATGTGCTTGAAGAGCTTGTTTGGTTAACAGGCGCTAACACGAACAGACTTAAAGTCGAACTCAGCGCGTAGCGCTAAAACAATTGCCTCTTTGAAAGTAGCAGGATGAGATCGGAATACTTCCGTCCGGGCAACGCCCTCATTGAGACCCTCATAAAGGTTGTTACGACAATTGCTTCTTAAACCGGGTCTTGATGCATAGATGCAATGAGAGTTCTTAACTCGTGGACAAAGTCTCCTAGGGTTCGTTTACCCCATCGAGTCGCTAGGAGCCGTGCTCGCATGCGAAGAGCCTGAACAGGTGGTGCAAACAGATACTATTCATTAGCTGTTTCGGTGAATCCCATGAAGGAAAAGTGTCGATTATGGATGCGCTGCACGGTGGGGCCCACTCCATGGCTCTACCTCCGAGTTTGGCATAGCCATCACCACCTTTTGCCGTTCTGTTGAGAACAAGGTGGAATCAATGGACATTTCCATCTGCATAATCCAAAAAGGAAGATTTTTCCCTCTTTTCCCTCAAATGTCTTCACATTGACAGCTAGAGGGCGAGCCCTCGGCTCTAAATCAGGTACAGAGATGTACCGGGTTGGCATAGATGCCGCTAAGTGATCTTGTACCTGGCCGATCAGGGAGGCTTCATATCGCATAAAGGCTTCAAGCCTTGCATGCAGGACCTCTGGTCCCTGGGAGATAATGCATTTCACATGTTTAAGCCCAAATAAAGTTTTGAGCTTGTCGTGAGCTGCACGTTACGCCTCTGAATGTTCTGGAATCTCTTCCATTTCAGTGAGAAATTAGTCTTATAAAGACTCAGGCGTAGATTGACTACAAGTGCTACTAGGTGTAACGGAGCTACCTTGCTCCTGAAGTCAGAGGAAGACTTACAGACTCAGAGAGTCTCTTAGTTCTATAGAACTAATGGGTTTAAAAACTCAGGGAGTCGTACAAGCTATTAAAGCTTAATGAATCCTAGTTCACGGGATTCAGGGGTTCGTAGAACCAAGTGGCAACCAGTGCCCGAGAATATGTACCTTAGAAAGGCTCATATATCGCATAGATCAATCAATGCGCAAGCCTTCGGAAGGCACTAGACGCTTTAAAATCAAAAGGGGCACAGAACTTTATTTAGTTTTTTTAATCTAAAAACGTTACCCTAAATACTTTAAAATAAATTTCGGAGCCAAAAAAGGGTCATGTTCATCCTTCTGGGTCGGCCCAAATGCGACTTCGCATAATGATGGTACCATCGATATTAAAATTTGGGTAGCCGGGCTGGCTTGCGCAAATTGTAGAAAATCGGCTGAATAACGATTTCCTGAAATTTGCTGAAGAAAAACTTTAGCACGCTTTGGACCGCTACTTTATACATTTCTTAGGCAATTTCGGTCAACGAATGGACCCCGAGCTCATCCTCGAACCGCCCGACATCGACACGAGCGACCATCATTCCAAGCCATCCGATGATCGTCGACGCAGCTGCAGGCAAGACAAGGTTGAGGCCACCACCATTGGGCTGCCTAGCTTCATCTGGGACTACTTTGTAAAGGATGTGAGCGGGAAGTTCGTCATCTGCACGCTATGTCCAGCCCAGACGACGCGCTTTGCGTACTCGGGGGGCACAAGCACGATGAACCGTCACTTGAGGAAGAAACACCACAAGTATGCCCCGGGCAAGTGTGCTGCGGACTATGATTATCCCAAAGGGGTCCATCCTCGCCCTCCACACCTCGGATCGACTGGCGCAGCGGCTTCAAATGGCTCGAGTCTCTTCATGCCAGTTGACACTGCCGCGATTCTCGGCGCGTCGTTACCGAGTGAGCCACTCGGAAACGTACATAGACATCAGTTGCTAGAGCTACGGTCGGCTAGAAGACGAGCAGTCAATGCGAATGTTGCAAGTAAGCGACGAAAGATCATTGGAGATCCCACTGAGCAAACAGCCGCGATTGGCCATGCCGTGTTGGGGACGGAGTTTGATCCGTCGAGCTTTGTGACGCTGCCAATGAGCGCATCCACGACAGCGACGTCCAGTGTGCTGCCGTTTCCTGCGGGCTTTGAATTGAACGAGGGGGTGATTGATATGGCAGGCGTTGGGTTCGATCAGCGAGTTGTTGACTACTCGTCACTTTCGGGCGTGTCAGGGCGCGGCCGACGTCATAGCGCCAGCATAAGCGGAAATACCAGTATTCTGCCGAGTTGTGCTGCCTCTAGTGTCGTGTACTCGAAACTCTTGACACACCGTCTTTTAAAGTACTTGATTGCGCAATACGAGCCACTGGATGTTGCGCAGATGGGACTCGAGTTGAGTAATCTTTTATTTGGAGGTTCGCTTGAATCGGGGCTGCACTGTGGTGATGGAAATGCATTGGGAATGGGGATTGTGCCTAAACTTCCGTCGGAGGAGACACTGAAAGTAGCTCTGTCTAATTTATACTATTCCCAACGTGAGATTCTGAAAGAAGTCGTGGCCGACGTGGATGTCCTGAGTTTGTCGCTTAATACGTGGACATCGGTATTTGGTCAGAATGTGCTCACTGTGAGTGGCCACTGGATCTCCCGTGCTTTTCGTCGTCGAGATTGTGTCTTGGAAGTTTATGTGTTGCCTCTGGACGAACGAGTCAATACGATTGCTCTGCTTCGAGATGTGATGGAAAAGTGGGACATTCCCTCGTCGAAAGTTGCCGCGCTGACGATGCGATTACATGCAGTGTCGACACATGCTGTTCCAGAGAATGCAAGCAAAAACTGTCGTACCGTGGCGCAAGCAGAAGCAAATGCCGAGGCTAACGCGATTCATAGTGAGTATCCTGGCTTAGCTGTCGTCCGATGCTTTGTCGAGGAGATTGAAACTGCCATGTCCAGTGGGTTACGAGAGTGCGCCACGCTTACCCGTCGGTGCCGAAACTACGTGTCATTTTTTATTCAAAACCCATCCGAGTATCAGATTTTTCTCGCGCTGCAACGCAGTATGAACGAAGACCCCTCGACAGATTCGATCCAAGCCGCATCCATGGCAGCGACCGCGGACGGAGTGAGCGTTAGCATTAGTGAAAGTGGCGGCTCCACGGCGCTGGATGTAGTAGAAAGTATTAAAGGGTTGACGACAATAGTCGACATAGCTTCGCCTAGTGTAAATACTGGCGCTGGATCGACGACTAGCACAATTGCTTCTCACAACGGGGAGGCATTGCCCGTGATCTGTGACTTTGATGACCGCTGGAACTCCACCATTCAAATGATGTGTCGAATTGTTGAGTTAGAAAAAATGCTTCTGCGGTACAAAATGGGCCTCGATAGTGACACGAATCCTGCTCGTAGACCCATGCAGCTTCGATTCACGTGTTGTGAACTGTCTTCGAACGAATGGGCATCGTTGAAACAACTTGTGAAACTACTCGAGCCAATTGAAGGACTCGTGCACATTACCCCGCTGGCTTATCCCGGGTTGTCGATTATATATCCACTTGTTCATTCTTTGAAAAAGCACTTGGCTGATGCTGGCGCGTGGGTAACGGACCCGCTTGTGGCAACCATACGTCAAACAATTGTCGAAACCCTTAATATGGACTTGTGTTCGTCGGGTGGCGCGCCATCATCGCCATATCTGTCGTGTCTATTGGATCCCCGTTTTAAGTCGTTGCCTTTTCTTTCGGCTTTGGAAAAGCAGCAATTGGTGCAATCTCTTTACGTGCTCCTTCGTGTCAGTGACAAGGACGATGATGTTCGTCCGAATGATTGCAACATGGAGAAGAAACAAAGCTCTAATGCAAAGGATTCGATGGGATCAAATGCAAGTCCTTCGATCACTAAGAAAGCGGCAGCATTGCTGCATGAGTTTTTCCCACTTGAAGAGCCCACGACCGAAGTTGAAAAGGTCAAACTGCAGGTGCAGCAGTACTTGGACTCGCCCTGCTTGCCGGCGACAGATGAAAGCGAACATGACCCACTAGAGTGGTGGAGTCGATACCAGCGCCTGTTTCCATCCCTCGCTCGATTGGCAAAGAAATATCTTTGCATAAGTGCCGTCTCAACTCCATTTCAAGAGGCTTTTACGAGATACGGGCAGTTGATGCGAGAGAAAAAGACACGATTAGACATTGAAGTGGCAGCTCAAGTCCTATTCTGTCGCAGTGTTTCTCGCATTCCTGAGATGGAACGCATTGGGGTATGACAAAATTAAATGGCATCTACATGAATCTGATTCAAACTTGAAGTAAAGTGCCTGCCTAAAAACTTATTACTAATTTGTGACAATATACTATTTCAAAGCTACCATTGCCGGTTAAATGATTCTCGCGTGCAAAATTTGCTCTTTAAACGAAAGACGCATTTGTCGGCATTCTTACTAATTCGGCGCCAAAACTCTTGTCGATTGATTTTCATTTATTGTGACGAGTGCCACGACTTCTCACACAAAGGATCGGCTTGACGAGTGGTCATTGCTGAAGAAGTATGTCGGGGCCTAGTATTTTGGTGAAAATTCTATGTTGGTTTCGGGCCTTAAGTGTGGGCACAGCGATTTACTGGCGATGCATCTGAAGCCTGTAAGGATAAGATTGAAGTTGAACCACTGCGGGCTTGTAGCATTTGTTTTTGACAAGAATTTAGGACCATTTTTGGCCTGTGTAATCGGGGCGTCCCAGGAAGACAGCAAAAGTTTTCGGTGCTTAAGCTGAGACGTGCATCAACGACGACGTAGTGCGACATGACAGAGTGTGAACAAGGATGATTGCGGCAATATTACGGCATGGAAGATCAGTGCTTAAGTATTGAAAAAGTTATGGAGTAGAGGTTCAATCAATCCAGTGAGGCTGCTGTTATGCAGAGATCTGGTGAGCAGATTTTTTTGCGTGATATTGCCACTGCAAGTTTGAAGTTGACGTTTTTTTAAAAAGGCTTTTAATCTACCTATATAAAACAATTTGTCTAATGTAAATCAACTAGGTAAGTAAAATAATATAACTGATGTCTATAAAATTACTAGTTAAAAAACAATAAACACTTATGGATACTGAGTCTTAACTGCACCGCACTAAAATCTAACCATGGACATCTCGGACGTGCTGGACGCTCTAAGCCTACAAAGAATATTGCAATAATTCTCTTTTTCTTGGCCTCCTTCGTCGACGCTTTCCGTGTCGGTATCGCACTCACTTGTTTGATGCATTTCCGCATCAATTTGCTCCTTCATACAGTTGAGCGGCAGCTCGTGAAATGCTCGACCTTTGTCCGACAGCACTGGTCTGCTAGGGTATTTGTACTTATTAGCACGGTACGGCCACTTGAAGCCGTAGTGTTTGCAATTGCGCTTGATCGTAATAACAGCGACGTCCAATAGTGCAGCTGCCTGCTTCTGTGGCATGTGAAAGTACTGCGACAGGAACTTGTAGTCGAAGTCATAGACGCGTCGACTCTTGCGCAGCTTCTTGGACTTGGGCCGACAGATCGTGACAGGCTTCATGGCAGAAATACGGGTGGAGACGCAGTGAGCAAATTGTGATATGGGGACGTCGCATCAGCTACAAACTTGACAACGTCTCTTGTTGGTCGTTGACAGAGGAAGACGGCGGAGGTCTCACTACCACGGTTGGCGTTTTTATGGTGCCAAAGAGACTGAACATTGATGACACCAGATTTAAGATGATTTGGACTCGAAGCCTGTTTCTACGCACAACGCAAAAGAAGGTGTAACGTACGCTTCGAGTAATGTGTGCCGCCCTTGCTGTCTGTGTTCCTTAGAAGGCATAAGACGAGACCGTCTTGGATCTTATCTTACGTACCCCAAGGCCTCAGATACCACAGGGGATAGCTCTACGGTCTGGGACACAACACGACACAATTGAGATGCGGGAGCATCACGCCCCCAGATATTATGTCAATACTTTCTGCGTGGTCTGTACCGTAGATGACATTAATAAATGTCATAGCGATATATCTTTGGTGATTACGCTATCGACTTTGTGGATATAGTAGGTTCATGCATGTATCTACGTCGCATATTGATCTCGGTATTTGGAATGCGCGATTCCACGCCGACGCAAAATATTAAGCAGCCAACGACATGCGAGTGGCGCAGATCTAGCGATTGCAACTCGTCATCGGAGGCGTGGCTACACTTACCATACTTAAATCTTATTGCAAACGGTGCCAACGTCAGCTGTAATGCCTTAACATAGCGACCCGCGTATGATATTCCCTTTACTGTTACGAAGTTAATATGCGATAATGGTGGTTGCAAACGACTCGCGCTGCTCGGACGGCGTTCGCTGCATGGACGCATGCTGCGCGCTTACCGCCCACTTGGATTGCACGCCACGCACTCGACATCACAGCTCCTGGGAGCCAGAATTGTGAAACACTGTTGCGATAGATTCCTCGGTCACTGCAACCGGGTTCAATCTCGACAATCGAGGCATGTATCGTTTTTTTAGTATTAATTTGGAACGTAAATTTGACCTTTAGAAATCTACTCTTTCTTGAACAATGATTGAGTGCCAACAACAACAACACCACAGAGGGGCAAAAAGACTACAAAACTGCCCAAATAGATTTATTTCTTCGGTGTTGCTTGGCCATTTTCTTCTAGAAGAGTTCTTTTGCCAATCCCTTTTTCCATTTATTTTGTGCTCAGTGTATTTGTGAAATTCAACCTACGTCGTCCGAACATGATTCAACGTCCCACGAAGTACTACGACACGACTTGATGTCTAGTATGGCCTCTGATGGCCCATCGTACGTGTCTATTGATTGGCCTATTAGCACATTTGTTGTTACCACGAGGGGATGAGCAAAGGTCAAAACCCTGCTGGGAGTCGGAATCCATGCCTGCACAAACGGACGTCCATTCGAGGAACATGTAAAACAATTGATACCAGGGTAATCTAGGGCACACAAGAGTATATTCAATTGGTAAAACAATTTTTAACACATATCATGTGGAAATTAGTTGCACGAGTCTGTCACCACTAGCATCCACAATTTCGCGACGAAAGCTATAGGCATAAGCTCTGACTTTCTACATGTTGTAGCCTTCTCTTACGCTAATACAGACGTTACTGACCAGGGTTTGAACATAGCATAGTTATAAGAAAATATTTGCAGCCCAGTGTTGCCTTTCATTTCTTAAACAGTCTTCCATTCTACGGATCTCTTCTTGCCATAAGCTTCGCTCCTATTCGATGACGACTTCACTGCCAGCACCACCTGCAACCAAGACGCCCCCACAGCCCGTACGGAAGAGCCGACGCAAGTTCGACTTTTCCATCAAAGTACTTCAAGAATACTCACACTACCGTCAAGACGATGCTGCCCGACTGCTTGGTGTTGCACCAATCACGCTGAAGCGCAACTGCCAGAGGCTTAAATATCGCTGGCCATATCGCAGTATCAAGGCAAAGCTACGTCGAGAAGGGCTCACAAACCAGAAGCAAACAACAACGAAAGCTCTCGCTCCGTGGATACGAACAGCTGCATCCCTTGCACCTACAGCTCCAGAGCTCTTGTTGTCGCTCAGCAACACGAAAGAAAGGTATATAAAGACTGGCGTCATTGACGCAACTGCTTTGACACCAAGTGTGCCCTCCTATAAGGCTCGGTTTTTGCTTGCAAATGAACCAAATAAACGCCTTCCTCCGCTTTCATTTCTCTTACGGAAACCTCAAGTGCAATCACGCTACCGTTCAATAAATTACAAGAGCACCTACTACTCAGCTTCATTCCATCCGACGGCCCCCAAATTTCCAACGAAGCCTCAACATCGACTGCTGCCTCTCGTCGACGATTGTGCTAGCAATCTGTGAATTAAACTCTATGTATAGCACCTGATCGTTTCTCACACTTTTTGCGTTCAGGATGTTTGAAACAAAATGTCAAGACATTTGTAGTCGGAAGTCGATAAAAAAAAATGAAGCGTCAGAGTTTAAGCCATCATAAAAATTAAACTCAAAAATGCATGACAAATTTGTTGACCTCCACGGATGCGTCTATTAAGTGTGAATTAGTTGCCTTTCGCCGCATGGACATCGCTGCAGGCTCAGAAATCGCGCTATAGCTCCGCTATTAGCTCATTTGGATGTTTTTTTATTAACTTCAAGTAACATTTTCACGAACTTGCTTAGATTAGTGCCGAAAATCACGTTCTTATCTACTGCGTCTTCATGGTAATGTTTGACGTATCCGAGTTCAAGCTGTTAAACCTAACTCAAGTATGTCAAAGCTACTGTAATAATATGAATAATTCATCCGCATCATGCAACAGTTTTTTTAATTTGGATACATTTCACATTTGAAATGAAATAATAACAGACATCGTCGAACATATATAACAGTTCTTGAGTAAAATGGGGCACACATCGGTTGGAGAACCGTTGTTGTCGTCCATTTACTTTATGGATAAAATACCCTTTTATCATATTCTAAATCCATTAATTACTAAAATCCCATTAATTATGGGTAACAAATGTGGTCGCCGCCAGATATTAATCTGGCAGCCGAAATCTATTTTTTAAATTAGGTAGGGTAAAGTTTAAGATTAGAAATTTAAATAAAGTTCAGTTCCCCATTTATTCTTAAAGCGTTTACTGTATTCTTATGACTTGCGCATTGATCTGTAAGAGATAGAAGCTTGTCTAAGGTATATACTCGTGGGCACTAGTTGCCACTTGGTTCTACGAACCCCTGAATCCCTTATACTAGGATTCCTTAAGCTTTAATTGCTTGTACGACTCCCTCAGTCGTTAGCCCATTAATTCAAAAGAACTAAGTGACTTTCTCAGACTGAAAGTCTTCCTGTGACTTTAGGAGCGAGGTAGCTACGCTACATCTGGTAGCATCCGTAGTCAATCTACGCCTGAGTTTACAAGACTAAACCCTCACGAAAATGGAAGAGATTCCAGAACATTCAGAGGTGTAACGTGCAGCTTACGACAAGCTCAAAACTTTATTTGGGCTTGAACATGTGGAGATCATTATCTCCCAGGGACCAGAGGTCCTGCATGCAAGGCTTGAAGCCTTTATGCGATATGAAGCTTCCCTGATCGGCCAGGTACAGGACCACTTAGCGGCATCTATGCCAACCCGGTACATCTCTGTAACTGACTTAGAGCCGAAGGCTTGCCCTCTAAGCTGTCAATGTGAATACATTTGAGGGGAAAGAGGAAGAAAATCTTTCTTTTTGGATTAAGCAGATGGAAATGTCCATTGATTCCGCCTTGTTCTTAACAGAACGGGAAAAAGTGGCTATGGCCATTTCCAAACTTGGAGGTAAAGCCATGGAGTGGGCACTATCGTGCAGCACGTCCATTAACGACGCCTATTCCCTCATGAGATTCGCTAAAACAGCAAATGACGAGCATGTTTGCACCGCCTGATCAGGCTTTTCGCATGCGAGCACGGCTCCTAGCGACCCTAGGGGACTTTGTCCAGGAGTTGAGAACTCTCATTGCATCTATGCATCAAGACCCGGTGCAAGAAGCAATTGTAGTGACCATCTTTATGGGGGGGTCTTAATAAGAACGTTGCTTGGACGGAATTGTTCCGATCTCTTCCGTCTACGTTCGAAGAGGCAGTTGCCATAGCGCTACGCGCCGAGTTTGACTTTAAGTCTGCTCGCGTTAGCACACCTGTTTATCGAACAAGCTCTTCGAGCACATGGTTCCGTCTAAGATAGCGGAACCTATGGATTTAAGCCTCGTTGAGGAAGAAGACGAGGCTCTTCAAGCTGTCCTGGATGACACAAAGCTGCACTTAGTGCGCGAAATGGGTCGTCGATCCTTAAAGATCCTACGGATCCCTTTTATACCTTAATTAAGGTATTTCCAGATGTGGCATGTAATAATCCACCATCTCTTTTACCTCCGGATAGAAGTGTTCGTCTTGAAATTGACTTAGTTCCGGGAACCAAATACTGTGTCACAAGACAATGGCCTTTACCAAGGAAACAGTGTGACGTCATTGACGATTTCTTCCGTGCTAAGCACGAGGCTGGAATGGTACGAGAGAGCAAAACTCCTCATTCGACGCCGACATTTTGTGCCAAAAAGCAGAATGGTAAATGGCGCATTGTACATGCTTATAATAAGCTTAATGCTGCCACTATACCAGCACAAACCCCCATTCCTAGAAATGATGTTCTTCAAAACAATATTGTGGGATATACAATGTACATGCATTGGACTTAGTCGATGGTTACTACCAATTGCTCATGCGAGCTAATGATTTCCCGCTTACAGCGTTTAGCACCCCAAGCGGCATGTTATGGGAGTGACTGGTTATGCCACAAGGGCTTTCCAACGCCCCGGCAACTTTTAATCGTCTAGTGACGCAACTGTTTCACCCTCATCGAGGTTATGCACATACTTATTTCGATGACAATTTTGTCCATAGTCGTGCGGAGCAGGGTCGATCGGATATGAAAAATATATAGACCATTTGCGAGCAGTGCTCGAGTGCATGCATCTAAATGCATTTTTGGCGCAGACGAAATTCCTTTCTTTGGGATGCTTCATTAAAAAGCGAGGCCTTAGAGCGGATCTTGCTAAGGTAAAAGCCATAGTAGATTGGCCGGTTCCTACAAACCAAAAGGATTTGTGTAAGTGGTTGAGTCTCGCCAATTATTTACACAAATATAGCGAAAATTACTCTGATATGGTTGGGCCATTATCTAATCTCCTTAAAAAGGGTACAGAATGGTGCTGGACTAGCACCGAAAATAATGCTTTTCAAGCAGTTAAGGATAGTCTTATCCATGCCCCGATTTCGGCACTGCCAAACCCAAATTGGCCTTTCAGTGTCGTCTGTGACGCATCAAATTTTGCCATTGGCAGTGCTCTGCTACAAACAGATGTTGAGGGGCATGAAGTGTTATTGTGTTCAAGTCTAGATAGCTTAACGCTGCGGAAAAGAAATACCCAATTCATGACAAAGAGTTACTTGCTATGAAGTATGCTCTCGTCAAATTCAGAGTTCATCTGCTCGGCTCTAAGCCGTTTGTGATTTATACAGATCACGCGTCATTACGAACGGCGACTAAGTCGCCCCATCTCTCACAGAGAATGGCCCGATGGCTATCAGTTTTGCGGAATACAACTTCGAGGTGAAGTATAAGCCGGCAAGCAGAATGCTTTGGCCGATGCGTATTCACGCAGGCCGGATTATGAGCTCTCTCATTTAACGACTATCATGTCGCCTATTCCTGAATTTATCCGTTCGACTTACGCCAAGAATGAACAGTGTGTAGCTCTGCTACGAGCTCTATAGAACTCTGGTTCAGGTATTAAATTGCTGGCACGTTTGCGTGCAAGGTTACATCGATTTTCTATCGATAACGACCTGTTGCTTTATTGCATAGACACTGCGGACCCTCCGCGTGTCGTTGATCCCCATGATGAGGATTCGAAGTCCCGAATCCTCTATGAGGCACACGATACTGTCCTTCGTGGAATGGCAAAGTCAAGCAGATCTGCAGTCTTATCACAGATGACAACTACGTGGTCGATATTTGGTCGGCAATAGTATTTTCTGAGAGCAAACGGTGTTCAGCAGCTCATCGATAGACGATAGTGTCCTCGATGAGGAGACTCGGATTGAATGTTTACCTCCCAAAGATTTATTGGTGGCCTTAACTTTATAAATGGGTCAGCACATATGTTCGCACATGCGAAACTTGCCAACAGATTGAACCCTCGGCGCATGCTGCTGCGCCACTGGCGAGCCTTCCCGTACCCATAGGTTGTTGGGAGTCCATGAGTATGGATTTTGTTTTCGGTCTACCGAAAGATTCCACCGGTAACTCCGGCATAGTGGTCTTTGTTGACTGATTGAGCAAAATGGCTCACTTAGCGGCCGTGCCGGATTCCATTGATGGTGACGGTACAGCAATCGCATATTTTGTACACGGTTTGCCAGTGGCAATTGTCTCTGATCGGGACTTCCGTTTCACGGGTAAATGTTGGAAATCAATTTCCGAGTGCATGGCACCAGAGTGGGCATGTCCACCGCGGACCATCCGCAGACCGATGGTCAAACTGAACGTGTGCGTCATTGAAGACGTTTTACGCAGCGCGTGTGCTCAGACACCAAAGCGCTGGAGCTCGATGCTCTCAGTATTGGAGTTTGCGTTAAACGTCGCTGTCCATGCCTCGAAAGGCTTTACTCCGTTCTATGTAAATGGTCTTACACACCTGCGCGTTCCGTTAGCGATTCCACTGCGTGGTTCAGGGCTTGGTGGGGGAGAATTGGCCGATAGGCTTGCTGATATCAGCCCTGTTACCGTCCAGAAACAAGTAAGCGAGTTTCTCGCGACACGATTTAGCGTCTTTAGACATGTAAGGGATACGATGGCTGACAGCCAAGACAAATAAAAAGAACAAGCAGATGCCGACGGCAGAAGCTGTATTAATTATGAAATGGTCGGAGACCGAGTTTTACTAAACGCTAAAAACCTAACTACCAACTTGGTTTCCGCGGTCTTCAAGACCAAATTGCGCCCGCGCTTCATTGAACCATTTGGCCTTCTAAAAGAGGTTGCTGACGCTCCAGCAGCGAAAGACGGTTCTGAACCGCCTCAAGGAGCTCTCAGAGCAGGGCCCACATTTAGAAGTTGCACCTCGTGCTTTAGAGCATAAAATACTTCCGCCGAGATTCCGACCCCCTCCGCGCTACTGGATGCACGGGGGACCTTCAGTTTCATGTGGAGAAACTTTAAAAAGTGACGTCGTCGGAAGGGTCACTACCAGTATCTGGTGAAGTGGCTAGGGTACCCCTCTTCTGAAAACTCTTGGGAGTTCGAGGTACCTCTTCGGCAAGATTGCCCGTACGCCGTTGACGTTTTTGAGCGCCAAGCTCAGGGTCAACTAGCGTCAAACGACGCTTTTCACCACTAACGTGGGATCAAGTGGATCTTAAGCCTCAGTGCGGCTTCGATCCTTGGTTGTACGGTCAACCGAAGCACTAAAATATTGGCTAGACCTTTCTTCGTTTTGTGGCATAAACGCCGATCGTAACTGGCCTTTGGCTTTAAGCTTAGCAAAGTCGAAGCGAAGCTTCCGTTCCAAACGAACATCATCTCTATCCGCAGAATCTCTGATATTTCAATATTACGAAGACGGCGGGCCCGGTGGACCCAGTTCTCAAATGAGACTTCGTTTTTACTCCTTGTTTCGTTTGGAAACAAAACGATGAGAACTTTTCATATGGAGGTCACCGAAGCCGTACGGGCTTGATCACGTAAATGCTTCAGATACGGACTTCGGGTCATTACCTTTGGCGTAAGGTATTGCTCATGAAGAGCGTCGCGAGAAGCGATTTCCTCCGGCGTCCTCGCTAGGTCACCGGAGATCCGGGTGGCGAAGCTGTGACCCGCTATCTCTTTAAGACGCTCGTCCGCACTAAGCGGAGTGAATCTTTATTCACTATGAGCTTTGGCTTTCGCTATCTCGGCAGCTCGTCGACCAGCTTGTTCCTCGATGAGGATTATCTGCTCTTGCTCTTCATCGAGCGGATTCGTAATAATGTTAGACTCAGGGTTCCGTGTTCTGCTCAATGCAGTTAAGACATCAGCGGCACCACGTTCTGGGAACGGATCGGGGCTCGCCGGCGTTCGTCTTGAGGAGAAGGTGTGGGCATACGCCGCTCTTTTTCTCCTCCTCTGATTGAAAGTGATTTTTAAAGTCCACCATTCCCTCATCGTCGAGGAAGGTGCTCAGAGTCTGTGACTCACGCTTGATTGTCAATTAGACAAAGGATGGGAAAACACAACCAAACGGTTAGCTGTTTAGGTTCCTACCTCAAAAAGGAAATGAAGCGAATGTTGTCACTCGGTGTCAACAGTCTGATGGGGGAGGGTGTAATGGGGCACACATCAGTTGGAGAACCGTTGTTGTCGTACATTTACTTTATGGGTAAAATACCCTTTATCTAATTTAAAATAGTTAGTTACTTAAATCCCATTTATGGGTAACAAATGTGGTCGCCGCCAGATATAAATCTGGCGGCCTAAATCTTTTTTTAAATTAGCTAGGGTAAGGTTTTAGATAAAATAAGTAAATAAAGTCTAGGTCCCTTGCTAATCTTTGAGCGTTGAGTGCCTTCCATAGGCTTGCGCATTGATCTGTAAGAGATAGAAGCCTTTCTAAGGTATATACTCGTGGGCACTAGTTGCTGCTTGGCTCTACGAACCCCAAAATCGTTGAACTAGGATTCCTTAGGCTCTAATTGCTTGTACGACTCCCTGAGTCATAAGCCCATTAATTTAATAGAACTAAGAGACTCTTTGAGTCTATAAGTCTTCCTCTGACTTCAGGAGCAAGGTAGCTCCGCTTCAAGCACACACCTTCTGAGCACAGTGAGGAAGCGGTTAACCGTCTTTGCTCACGTGCGGTGAGGTTGATGGTGGGCGCCTAAGCGACCTAGCTTAACGAACTAGAGACCTTAGTTTCAGTGACGTCACGGAAGCGGTAATCCGGCTCCACGTGCGCACGTGTGAACTAGGAAATAGTCTTGAGACTGATTTACATTTAATGGTATTAAATACAAATCCGATTTTAAATTAATCATAAATGCCATCTTGAAGATATGCTCTTATATGTATTGCGAGCGTATTGTTCAAGATATCTCGTATTTTAAATGACGCTAGCCGTCATCCCCGTTAATGTGAATGCCCTCAGGTGCATCACATACACAAGGGTGGCCACACCGAAGGGGAGGATCTAATTATTTTACTTAAGTAATTTACCATCCCTTAAATACAAGATTTGTACTTATCGGGTATTGTGTTGCATAGGGCAACTTAAGCCGTAACACCATCCTATCCTTAAAGAACGAATTTACATTTTGCAAATTTGTCAACGAGGAACGAGAGACAGCGAGCTTCTTTACGCGCCACTCTAGTCCTCTCAGTCACTGTAGTGACCTGCGTGCACTCCCACGGCGCCAACCATGCCACCTAAGAAAGGCAAATATAATGGGATGTCTTTGAAGACGCCCAAGACGACCACACAACCACGCACGGAGCGTACGCGCCGCGTTAACACGCCACCGTCGCTCAGTGCCACAATTCCAACGCCAACAGCTATTGCTTCTGTCGCGCTAACTGGACTTACCGATCGATTCCACTTTCACAGTGAGGATGCAATTCCATCGCTCATTGTTGACTACAATGAATTGACGCCGCTGCCATCACCTCATAGTAGTGATGATTACAGCGAGCTAATGAGGATGAGGAAGGGTGATGGCGCTTTATTGCCCTTTTAACCTTTATTAATTGCTCTTAACATGGAGACGCCCAACGTTGCGAAGGGCCAACTTGTCTTAGAGCGCTGCCAATAAAGGTGCAGCTGCTTCTCAGTTGGGTGGGACCACAACACCTGTCTTTCAGGGTATCATACACAATGGGGCTGACACAGAAGAGCCTGAGCGTAAAGCTCCATCGATGGCACGTGAACGTGTCCAGTCGGTGTCACAAGCTAGTCGTCAAAAGCGGCTATGTGACTGGTGGTATACCACTAAGGCCATCTCCAATCGAATGGCCTCATGCGGATGGAATGAGTGCGTCGCTACTAGAGCGCGCTGCTCTGGACGCATATAGTTATTATAGCATCTCCAGTTTGTGGAAGGCTCAGGGAAAATAGCGTTGTCGTGTCCCCGATCTCGATCGTGTTGCATTTAAATAAATCAACGGACCTATACGAACTGAATATTTCTGCGCCGCTTTCAGCCACATTGCGATTTGACGAAACAACCGTAACAGCGACTTAACTTCGCTCGATTGCGTGTGAGAGTAATCATGGGCGGTACTGTAACCCCTGTTTCTTTTCATCACGCCGTTCTTTCTAGTCCATTCAGAACTAGCGGATGCATTACTGGTGCTCGAGTTCCTGTCATGATAGAATTAAATACAAATACCTATTTTTACCAATTAAAATGTTATCTCTATAGATATCATTTAATATGTATTGCGAGCGTATCTTTATAGATACCTCGCGTAACTGATGACGCTAGCCGTCATCATGGATGACGCTGGGCGTCATCCCTCCTAATGTGAATGCACCCATGTGCATCACATCCACAAGAATTGGTCACAAAAAATGTGCACCACACCCGAGTGTTGGGTCTAATTACTATTATTTAGTTATTGATTATCCCCTTAAGTACACCAAATGTACTTAATGGGGACTGTGTAACATAAGGGCAACTTTAGCCCGTTACACCATCCCCCTCTTTAAAAACAAATTTACATTTATGAATTCGACAAAGAGGAGAGAGGAACTGCGAGCAGCTTCACGCGCCGCTAGTTCACTCGATCACTCTAGCGCACGTGTTTCCATACACGGCGCCCAAGATGCCACCTAAAAGAGGCCATGTTGGTGCGTCGTCTGCGAAGACGCCCACTCAACCTCGCACTAAGCGCACGCGCCGCGTTAATTCACCGGCCGCGTCTAATGCCTTATTCGGAACGCAGACAGCAACTGCGGCTGTCGCGTTAACAGGGCTAAGGGATCCATCCCACTTTAACGGTGAGGATGTTGATCCGTCGCTCATTGTCGACTACAATGAGTCGACACCGTTGCCGTCACCTCATAGTAGTGATGCGGACAACGAGCTCATGAGGAGTGATGATGCGGCATTATTGCCCATCCAAACGTCTCTCATGGCTCACAACATGGAGACAGCATCGTTTACGAATGCTGTCCCAGCGACAGGTAATGAGAGCGCTGCCCATAAAGGCGCAGCTGCTTCTCCGTTGGGTATTACCACAACGCCTTATGCTCAGACCATACTTCATAATGGTTATGACATAGAGGATTCGGAGCCTAAAGCTCCGCCGACGACACGTGAACGTGCTCAGTCGGTGTCACAAGCCAGTCGTTTAGAACGCGGCTATGTGACGGGTGGCATTCCAAAGATGCCCCCTCCATCTAAATGGCCTCGTTTAGACGGGCCAAGAGCGTCGCTCCTAGAGCGCGCTCTTGTAGACGCACATAACTATTGTGGCGTCTTTCAATCATGGACGGCCCAGGGAAAATCGCTTGGGCGTATTTTTCCGATCCCGGTCGTGTTGTGTTCAAATGAAACGTCCGACCAATACGAGGCGGAATTTTTGCGCCGCATTCAACCACATTCCGATGTGATGAAACAGCGGTCGCAGCGAATTAATTTCGCCCGTTTGCGTGTGAAAGAAATCATGGGTGATACTGTACCCCCTGTTTGTTCTCACTACGCTGCTTCTGCTAGTCCATTTGAGACTAGCGAAGTGGCCTCAGCTGGTGCTCCTTTTCATAGACAGCAACCAAGCCGGGCACATCAATGCGTAGGGTATCGATCGGTTCCCAAGAGTCAGAACGCTTTGGGTAACCTTTCCATTGGACGAGGATCTGTTACCCTTGCGTCACGGAGCGGTGGGCAAGCAACCTTCCAACAAGGAAGCGTTGATTCTCACCCGCATCTATCAGTGCAGGTGGCGCCCGATAGGAGCGGCGATCTCGCCCACCTAATCGCGGCTGCCTTGCCTTCGTCCGTTTAGTCTCAGGCGTTAAACGCTGCTGAACGACGTATTGCGGATCTCGAGAGTCAAGTCTCACGACTGACCTCGGATCTCGTTGATGTCCAAGCGAAGGCTCGTCAGGGTTATGAACGCCTGAAGACTCGCTCGGACCTTTTCGAACGGATAATGCTGAGGGATCCGCGTTACTCGCGTGATGTTCCTCGCTCTCCGAGTCCTGTTCGTGGAGGGAGGAATCGGTCTGATAGCTTTTCGCCTTCACTGTCCCCCTTACCCGAACGACGCTCGACTCACCATCGGCCTCTCCTTTGCCAGACGGGGATATGTGACCTCATTTGGGTCTACATACCGTTTCAGACGACCCACGTAAAATACGGGGTGCGTCTTCATATACGGGGGAAGGGTGAGCCTATAATTTAGGTCTCCGACCTCTTCAACCACCGTAAAGGGCCCAATAAAACGCGGCAACAACTTCGTAGTACCTCCAGGTAGTACAGAAATTGCATTTTTAGGTAGGGTAGCAGTACTTAATAGTACTTTTTCACCCACTCTAAAGCGTTCATTATTTTTGCGACCATTTCGGTCCGCATATTCTTTTTGCTTGTCCTGTGCGCTTGCCATTGCGTCACGGACTTTACGTGTGATGGCTAATCGCTCATCCACAAAGCGTTGAGCCTCGCTCACGCTTTTAGCATCAAACTCGCCTATGATACCGCCAAGAGGTCGGTCATAAGGCGTAGTTTTATTGACCACTGCTAAACTGGCAGGGTCACTAGGGCAAGTTTCTGTCTTTGAGATGATACCCTCATGGGTCATCGTCATATTGACGAAACTATGTCCCTCTTTCGCACCGAGCATAGTGAGGGGCCCTCCCCCACTAAGACTCGGGCTGCGCACAAACGAGACTGGCGTCCGAGGATGGCGCAGTCCGTTAATATAAAACGGTGTCTCACCCGTACTGGCGTGGACACTGTTATTTATAGCGAACTCCACAAAGGGCAATTGCTTGCTCCACTCTTTGGGAGTTGCTATAGTGCGTAAGACATCCGCCACGACCCGATTGGCACGTTCTGTTTGGCCATCGGTCTGGGGATGATCTGCGGTCGACATGTGGAGCTTGCTACCTAGCAGCTCGAACACATGTCGCCAAAAACCAGACGTAAAACGTGGATCCCGGTCCGATACTATGGACTCGGGCATCCCGTGTAGTCGGTAAACATGATCCAGGAACAAGAGAGCTGCCTCCTTGCCTGTGATCGATGTCTTACATGGTGCTAAATGCACCAT
>NC_090624.1:1009623-1022352 GCF_004359215.1 Bremia lactucae | reverse complement strand
GGATGACGCTGGGCGTCATCCCTCCTAATGTGAATGCACCCATGTGCATCACATCCACAAGGGTTGGTCACAAATGTGCACCACACCCGAGTGTTGGGTCTAACTACTATTATTTAGTAATTGACCATCCCCTTAAGTACACCAAATGTACTTAATGGGGACTGTGTAACATTAGGGCAACTTTAGCCCGTTACATGGTAGCACTTTGTAGTCCGTCCAAGGACCACAGTTTCATCATCTAACATGTCCATGTTAGATGATACTGGAAATACGCATTACGTTTTCCGTGATAGCAAGTCCGCGCTCTGCTCCTTGCGATGAACTTTGCTAAGGACTGAAGACCATTCTGAGGCAAATTTATCCACGATAGTCATTTCCCGGGTGAAGTGCGGGTCGTGGAGGCGCGAAATTGTTGTGACTGTTTGATTGCGTTCCCAGTCGGCAACCCGCCTTTAAAAATAGCGCAACTGGTCAGCCGTCCGGAGAGCTTCTGGCCCAGTCGCACCAGATGTTCCTGCCGTAATTCCTCCATATTGCAGGAGATGAATTGCGGCCGGGTGAGGAGAGGTCGCCGAGCTATGCCCGGCAACTTCCGACGGAATCGCGCTCTGCGCTGCTTGACCCGCTTCCGGCTGCGTCGAACGCACTGTTGACGCTCTGTAACACCCGCATCTCAAGGGAGGGTAGAAGCGCCTTGACCGATAGCCATGCCGTCCATTTTCGCGACGAGTTCATCAATAATCCTGCTAGGGTTTGATGAAGAAATCGGATATGTAACCCGCCCATGACGACTTGACGGACGAGGTTTGTTTGGCTCACGTGAGTGTAGCTACTCCTTTCTAAGTGACATAGAAAGAAGTGCGGTCGAACGAATGAGTTCGGCCGTAGGAAACGATGCAATCTTGGCATTGCTGTCCGCTTTGGACAGAGATGCCCTCCATTCAGCCATCGCCAAGTTCATACAACATGACGAGGCGAAGGAGGAGGTAGCCTTGCTTAATCAGCAAGGCTATCAACAGGCAGAACTGTTGAGGTTACAGCAGCTCAGACCGGGATGACGCACACGCGTCGTCCGGACACCTTAAAGATTGACATCTCTAAGTATAGGAAAGTCGAAGAAGACCTCTTTTAAGATGATTTGTCGAGTTGGACGATGCCATAAGGGCTCGTCACATCGTCGACGAGCGAATACAAGTCGCATTTCCTCATTCAAATCTGGCAGGTCGTGCCAAAAATTGGGCATTGGGCCTTAAGTTGCGCGAATCATACGTCTTTGGGTCGCTAGAGGCTTTTGAATCCCGGCTCAAACAGACGTTTGAGCCGCCTATGTAACGGCGTGTATCGTTACATGAAATTAACAGTCCAAGGTTGTAAATAAATATATTATTTAAAAGGTAGATAATATTTGGAGGATATTACTTTATATAGTAATGTCCTGAATTCTTATCCATAAATAGGTATAGGCCACTATGTCTATTTATTCCGCAGACTAATCAGCTGTAGAAGTAATCAAAGAGAGTTACAAGATAAGATAGAGATAAGAATTCATTTACATGTTTAGTATTAGGTTATAGTTAAGTCAGCATTTACAAATATAGATTAAGAGATACTTAACTATATTGATACAGTTTTCATTTTACCCTCTTAAGTTAACTTGTCTTAAGAGAAGTCTTCCTCTGCACGTACAGTGTACGTTACTTAACGAAGGCACCACTCACAACTGAAGCAGTGTGAAGTGGACTTGTACTGAAACAGTACAAGTCGTAGTGCCCCGTTACAGCCTAGGTCTGAGTTCAGAGCTCGATCAGAGCTTCTGAAACTCAAGCAAGGCAAGCGTGATGTTCACGCTTATGCCCAGCACATACGACTCTTAGCGAGTTGTATAACTATAACCCAGTTCATGAACACACGTTGATTATGGTAGTGACCACTAAGGGAGGGGTGATTAACGGGGTGTATCGTCACATGAAATTAACACTTAAAGGTTGTTTAATAATATATTATCTAAAGGTAGATAATACTTGGGGTATATTACATGACATAGTAATATTATGAAAGCTTATCAATTGGTAGATATAGGTCATTATATCTGGTCCAGTCAGCACTGGACGGAGAAAAAAATAAGGCTTTATGTCATGTTTTGTATTAGGTTAGTATTAAGTTAGTATTAAATAGATAGAAACAGAAATCCTTAATTAAATTAAATACAGTTAACTTTTAACCCTCTTTAAAGCAAGTATTTTATTGAGAGTCTTCCCTTGCATGTACTGGTGTACGTGAAGTGACGTAAGGCACCACTCGCACTGAAGCAGTGCGAAGTGAACTTGTGCTGAAGCAGTAAGTTGGCAGTGCCCCGTTACAAGTGAAAGGAACCCCATTACAAAAGATATATTGCAGTCTCTAATTTTCTTTTCTATCTGAATATGACAATATTTATTCGGTTTCAATACCAACTTTAAAAAGAAAATTACTTCGTATTGCACGCACCTTTATTCTATGAGCTGTGAGATGTGCCCTATGCAAGTGGTTAAGTCGTCACGACAACATGATATTAACGAATTCGCTTCATGAAGTGTCGGTTTGAGAAAATTTATGGAGTATCTAGCATTTATTTATATTGGAATAAGCAGGATGGCTTTACTACTTGAATATACATGTATTTATATAGTTATAGAGCTTGATGGCGCTGTGTTTGTTAATTCTTCCCAACAGCAGGAAGGCATGATCTCGGTATATGCTTATCTACTATACCTTGGAGGATACTGTACAAAAAATCACTCATTTGACAACTTAATGCTTCGGCCTTAGTGGAAGCCAACTTGTGAGTCTATAGGCAGCCGAGCGAAGGCGCGACCAGCTTCTGTAAGCTCAAATCTGCTATTCTTGGTATGGCTTAGCATCGCCATAACATTTGCAGCGACCTCATCGTCGGAAGAATTCGACGGCTGACAGTATTTACGACTTGATGGTGAGCGCCCAGCCTTGGCACGTTCAAGGGCACGCTCTTGACGGATCCGCTCTGCGTCTTCGCGCGAGATGGCTGCCCAATTGATAGCGTGTTTCTTGGACTTCATAAGGCGGTAGGGCCAAACGATACCAAGACGCCGACAGTTGCGCTTGATGGTGACAGTAGCAACACCGAGCTGTTGGGCCGCCTCACGCTGGGACATATGAAAGTATCTGGCCATTTCTTCAGTGGTAAAGTCATAGACGACGCGGCTTTTACGGGTTCTTTTGATAGGACTCACCGCGGGTGCGGTCCGAGCCCTACTGTAGCTAATTGTCGGCGATGTTAATTGCGACGGCGATGCCGTGAGTGTCGAAGGAGACAGAGTAAACGATGGATGGAACGGAGAGGCTGACGGAGTATGGAGCGGGTGCTCGACGTTAAAAGTCGATGATGTGGCACACATGGAAAAAGACGGCATCTCAGTTGCGGCACGTCGTGGGGTGTTTCGGGTGAGGGGTGCGAAAGGAATTTACGAATGACTTATTCCGACCGCTGAATAGTCTGTCTCGGTACCTACTTGTACCAGTCGGGCGAACGGGCCAGTGCGCGCCACGGAAGATCTTTTTCAGACGATTCGACTCCTTTCGCGCTGACTGGCGCCAACCGGCCATCGGATACTTTACTCTCGCCATCGCCTGTCTCGGATGAGGGTCATCGAAAGGATACAGACGTGGCTGGACACGGATCCCAAGGGCTGTAGGCAGACGCTACGATTGGTGACAAGTGAGCCTGTAATGCAAGACATGACCCTTTAAAAGTTGTTTTGAGAAAAAAATAAGATCGCTTTTACAGTGGCTGCTTCGCCGAACTCTTCTAACCGTCATATGTGCGACTTTACTGGCCAGTGGGACTTTTAGAATGTGGTACATGTTGTGAAACCTGCGTCCTCACGCCCGCAAGGTAGAACAAAACCCTGAAAGTATCAGGACTCCCTCTCGCACTTGAATCATTTTGAAAAAATGGCCATGACCGTTTCGGTGAGTGTCGGCTTTGTTTTCCAACTGACATGCGACGCGCACTCAGTCGAGCCAGAAATTATCCTACCGGGTCTGGAGGTATTTGGACCCAGTGGGTATCTCAGAGACTGAAGTCTTCATCGAATATGGTCGGATCCTATACAGCAAAGTATTCAACGTCTAAGTCGATTTTAATTGCAGAAAATCATCATATCGGCACGAATCGCCTGCCCCACATGACTTTAAAGTGAAGCACAAAGTTGCGTTGTAGGTAAAAATGCCTTTTATTTACGTCTTGAGGCTATTGCTCGTATCAATGTTAGCACGCCCGTTGCGCCCGCATGCAAATTTGTCAGCCTAAAGGCATTTACAAGTCTTCTGCCGTTTCATATGTGGCGCTATATTTCTAATCTGTCACAGCTTGCAGACATAGATCGCTGATCCATCGTATTAGGCCTTTTTTAATGGTTAGGGCTGGCTTGGAACAGAGCAGACTTTGTCACGGTTTCTGCGACGGTTTTAGATTTTGCGCCTCCAAGACGCTGTTTCCGTTACAATTGATTTTTCGGACTTAGTGCAAAATAAATCTTAGACTCGCAGCATCCAGCTGTGAATTTTCGATGTTACAATCGTGGCTTCGTGTGTACGTTAAGCATCCTCCGTACGCAACGAAATAAAATCAGCCACTAAGTTAATGTTTGGGCTCTCCACCGCACATATCACCGGACAGGTCGAACCTCATGTCGGTCGTTGCGTTCGCAAGATGAGCGCAGTTGGAACATAGCTCCCGGACATTACGTCTGTCACCAGATATAGACGCATGATACAAATAAACAGCGACTAAGCATTCATGTGTCGCGATCAAGCTCTAATACGCGTTTGTAATGCAAGACATCGGCACAAAACGGAGTTGTGATACGGTAGGTAGGCCGTTTCTTATTTTTGTTTCCAGAACTTATTTCTTCAATCAATATGCATGTCTTGCACCAACAAAGTCAGTCTACCTTTTTAATGTTTGTTACATTGAATCTTTTGTGACGGTGTCGTTTATAACACTTTTTAAGGGAACATAAAAAATATACCAAAATGATAAATAGATAGATAAACTATACCAAATAATCAAAAAAATATACTAAAATATACCAAAATATTTCATATATACCACGCACGTATAATATACGTACGAGTGTGATCATGAAGAGATAAGATTGAAGGCGTTGCTATTTAGGTTTACTATAGATTGAAGGAAACTACAAACTTGTCTTAAATCATTCGCATTAATTTTGATACATGTATTCTGTTTTTATGGCGAGGAAAACCCAGTTTTGAATAAAAACCTCTATGTACTAGAGATAACAAACCATACAATCATGCGTCCTCGCTCGGGCTAGTCCTACGATTATGACCAAATTGGCGGCACATTCCGCACTTTCTGGTTTGGCGCTTTTCTATTCTTTTAGTTGCTTGTTGTGATGGGATCCACTTCTTCTTAAGGTGTTACGGGGTGTATCGTTACATGAAATTAACACTTAAAGGTTGTTAGTTAATATATTATCTAAAAGGTAGATAATATTTGGAGTATATTACTTTAAATAGTAATGTTCAGAGATCTTATCCATAAATAGGTATCGACCATTATATCTATTTATCCCGCAGACTAATCAACTGTAGATGTAAACAAAAGAGAGAGACAGATAAGATAAGATAAGATAAGATAAGATTTCAATTGCATGTTTAGTATATGTAGCGGAGCTACCTCGCTCCTTAAGTCAGAGGAAGACCTTCAGACTCAGAGAGTCAGTTATATCTATTGAACTAATGGGTTTAACAACTCAGGGAGTCGTGCAAGCTATTAAAGCTCAAGGTATCCTAGTTCAAGGGATTCAGGGGGTCGTAGAACCAAGTGGCAACTAGTGCCCAAGAGGATATACCCTAGAAAGGCTTCTATGTCTTACAGATCAATGCGCAAGCCTTAGGAATGCACTTAACGCTTTAAGATCAAAAGAGGAACTGAACTTTATCTAATTACTACATTTAAAAAAACATACCCTAGCTAATTAAAATAGATTTTGGCCGCTACATTTATATCTGGCGGCGACCACATTTATTACCCATAATTAAATGGAATTTAAGTAACTAACTATTTTAAAATTAGATAGAAGGGTATTTTACCCATGATTAAAATGTACCACAACAACGGTTCTCCAACCGATGTGTGCCCCATTTCACCCTCCCCCATCAGACTGTTGACACCGGGTGACAACATTCTCTTCATTTCCTCTTTGAGGTTGGAACCTAAACAGCTTACCGTTTGGTTGTATTTTCCATTCTTTGTCTAATGACAATCAAGCATGAGTCACAGACTTTGAGCACCTTCCTCGACCATGAGGGAGTGGTGGAACTTGAAAGTAACTCTCAATCATAGGAGGAGGAAAAAGAGCGGCGTTCGCTCACGCCTTCTCCTCCGGATGAACGTCGGCGAGCCCCGAATTCGTTCCCAGAATGTGGTGCCGCTGATGTCTTAACTGCATTGAGCAGGACACGGGACCCTGAGTCTAACATTATTACGAATCCGCTCGATGAAGAGCAAGAGCAGATAATCCTCATAGATGAAAGAGCTCGTCGTCGAGCTGCGATAGCGAAAGCTAAAACTCATAGTGAATATAGATTCACTCCGCTTAGTGCGTACGAGCGTCTCAATGAGAGAGCGGGTCATAGCTTGGCCATCTGGGTCTCTGATGACCCGGCGAGGACGCCGGAGGAGATCGCTGCCCGCGACGCTCTTCATTAGCAATGCTTCACGCCGAAGGTAATGACGCGAAGCCAGTATCTGACGCGTTTACGTGATCAAGCCTGTGGGGCTTCGGTGACCTCCATGAGGGAACTTCCGATCGTTTTGTTTCCAAACGAAACAAGGACTGAAAACGAAGTCTCATTTGAGAATTGGTTTCACCGGGCCCGCAAAATCCGTAATATCTGGAATATCAGAGAGTCTGGGGATAGAGGTAATGTTCGTTTGGAACGGAAGCTTCGCTTCGACTTCGCTAAGCTTAAGGCCAAAGGCCAGTTACGCTCGGCATTTATGCCACAAAACGAAGAAAGGCTAGCCAATATTTCAGTGCTTCGGTTGACCGTACAACCAAGGATCGCCAATATTTCAGTGCTTCAGTTGACCGTACAACCAAGGATCGAAGCCGCACTGAGGCTATGGATCCACCTAATTCAACGTTGAGTGGTGAGAAGCGTCGTTTGACGCGAGTTGACCCTGAGCTTGGCGCTCAAAAACGTCAACGGCGTACAGGCAATCTTGCCGAAGAGGTTCCTCGATTTCCCAAGAGTTTTCAAAAGAGGGGTACCCTAGCCAATTCACCAGATACTGGTATTGACCCTTCCGACGACGTCGCTTTTAAAATTTCTCCACATGAAACTGAAGATTCTTTCGCGCATCAAGCAGCGCGGGAGAGGTCCGAAATTTCGGCGGAAGCATTTGATGCTCTACGGCACGAGGTGCAACTTCTTCGTGAGGTCCTTGCTTGGCTTGAAAGCTCTTTTGAGGCTGTTCGGGACCGTCTTTCGACGCTGGAGCGTTAGCAGCCTCGTTTAGAGGACCAGCTGAACACCCTGGTGAGGATGCAGCAATCTGCGGCACGACCACCTGTCTCAGTGCAAGCGCCTTCAAGTCCACGTGGGAAGGGTCCCGATATGGCTTAAGCAAGCAAACGTAGGACACTGGGTGTTTATGCAGCTTGCTAGGAAGGTAAAGCGTATAAGCTAGGCCCTTCTTGGCCACGACCGTATATGGTTCAATAAAGCGCGGGTGCAATTTGGACTCGAAGACCGCGAAAACCAAGTTGGTAGGTAGAATTTTAGCGTTTAATAAAACTCGGTCTCCGACCATATAAGAACTTTAACAGATTCTTTCTTCGGCATCTGCTTGTTCTTTTTTGTTTGTCTTGGCTATCAGCCATCGTATCCCTTACATGTCTTGAGACACTAAATCGCGTCGCGAGAAACTCGCTTACTTGTTTCTGAACGGTAACAGGGCTGATATCAGCAAGCCTATCGGCCAATTCTCCCCCACCAAGCCTTTACATAAAACGGAGTCCCTTATTTTTATAAGAAAAATAAATTTTATTTAGTATAGCCTGTAGAGGCATGGACAGCGTTATTTAATGCAAACTCCACTACTGGGAGCATTGAGCTCCAGCGCTTTTGTGTCTGAGCACACACGCTGCGTAAAACGTCTTCATTGACGCGATTGACACGTTCAGTTTGACCATCGGTCTGCGGATGGTCCGCAGTGGACATATCCAATTTAGTGCCAAGCACTCGAAAAATTGATTTCCAGAATTTACCCGTGAAATCCCGATCAGAGACAATTGCCACTGGCAAACCATGTTGTGGAAACACGCGATCAAGAAACAGCTTAGCTGTACCCTCTACATCAATGGAATCCGGCACGGCCGCAAAGTGAGCCATTTTGCTCAAACGGTAACAAAGACCACTATACCGGAGCTACCGGCTGAAACTTTCGGTACCCCGAAACCAAAATCCATACTAATGGACTCCCAGCATCCTATGGGGGACGGGAAGACTCGCCAGTGGCGCAGCAGCATGTGCCGAGGATTTAACCCGTTGGCACGTTTCGCATGTGCGAACATATGTGCTGACCCAATTATAAAGTTTGCACCAATAACTCTGGCTGATAGAGCCGTAGGTCTTTTCTCTCCCGAGATGACCACCAAGGACAGTATCGTGTGCCTTATAGAGGATCCGGTACTTTAAATTCTCATCATGAGGAACAACGACACGCGGAGTGTCCGCGATGTCTGTGCAATAAAGCGACAGGTTGTTATCGATAGAAAATCGATGTAACCTTGCATGCAAATGTGCCGGTAATTTAATACCAGAATCCGAGTTCCTTAAGGCTCGTAGCAGAGCTTCACACGGTTCATCCTTGGCGTAAGCCGAACGGATTAATCCAGGAATAGGTGACGAGATAGCCGTTAAATGAGAAAGCTCATAATCCGGCCTGCGTGATAACGCATCGTCCAAAGCATTTTGCTTGCCGGGTTAATACTTCACCTCGAAGTTGTATTCTGCGAAAAGGGATAGCCATCGGGTCATTCTTTGTGAGAGATGAGGGCGACTTAGTCGCCGTGCGTAATGACGCGTGATCTGTAAAAATCACAAACGGCTTAGAGCTGAGCAGATGAACTCTGAATTTGACGAGAGCATACTTCATAGCAAGTAAATCTTTGTCATGAACTGAGTAGTTCTTTTCCGCAGCCTTAAGCTGTCTAGACTCGAAAGCAATAATACGTTTACCTTCATCGGCATCTGTTTGTAACAGAGTACTGCCAATAACAAAATCTGATGCGTCACATACGACACTGGAAGGCCAATTTGGATTTGGCAGTGCCCGGATCGGGGTATGGATAAGACTATTCTTAACTGCTCGAAATGCATTATAATCGGTGCTAGTCCAGCACCATTCTGTATCCTTTTTAAGGAGATTAGATAATGGCTTAGCCATAGAAGCGTATTTTTTGCTATATTTGTGCAAATAATTGGCGACGCCCAACCACTGACGCAAATCCTTATGCTTTTTTAGGAATTGGCCAATCTACTATGGATTTTACCTTAGCGGGACCCACTCCAAGGCCTCGCTTTTCACTGAAGCATCCAAAAAAAGGACTTTCGTCTGCGCCGAAATGCATTTAAATGCATTCGCATACAATTTATTTGTGCGCATACACTCGAGCACTGCTCGCAAATGGTCAAAATGGTTTTCTATATCTAACCGACCCTGCTCCGCACGACTATGGACCAAAATATCATCGATATAAGTCTGTGCATAACCTCGGTGAGGGCGAAACAGTTGCGTCATCAGACGATTAAATGTTGCCGGGGCGTTGGAAAGCCCTTGTGGCATAACCAGCCACTCCCATAACATGCCGCTTGGGGTACTAACCGCTGTAAGTGGGATATCACTAGCTCGCATGAGCAATTGGTAGTAAATATCGACTAAGTCCAATGCACCGTACATTGTACATCTTACCATATTGTTCTGAAGAACATCCTTTCTAGGAATGGGGGTTTGTGCTGGTATAGTGGCAGCATTAAGCTTATTATAATCATGTACAATGCGCCATTTACCACTTGGCTTTTTGACACAAAATGTCGGTGTCGAATGAGAAGATTTGCTCTCTTGTACCATTTTAGCCTCGTGCTTAGCACGGAAGAAATCGTCAATGACGTAACACTGCTCTCTCGGTAAAGGCCATTTTCTTGTGACACAGTATTTGGTTCCCGGAACTAAGTCAATTTCATGACGAACACCTCTATTTGGAGGTAAAACAGATGGTGGGTTATTACATACCACATCTTGTAATTCCTTAATTAAGAAATGAACGGGATCCGTAGGATCTTTAAGGATCGATGACCCATTTCGCGCACTAAGTGCTGCTTTTCTGTCATCCAGGACAGCTTCGTCGAGAAGTGACGATGAATTAGCTCAACCATAGGTCGAATGACCACCATTTTAGATAAGTCACCAGCTTTAAGGCTCGACCGCACTCATCAATAGACATTTCGTCTAGCTCTAAAATTCCATGTAACGAAGGGATTGCCGCAAGGCTAACTTCCCCCTCTATGTTACCGGTTACATCATTCACAAGCGTGTGTAATTGCTCACACGTATCACTTTGTGAGTGTATAAACGCTTTGCGTCTCCCTTGTGTTTGAGTAGAGACAATACGCCTCTTAGAGGCCGGGACATTCACGTCCCCGAATTTTTCATCCTGTATTGGTTCTATACCTGACATGGTGTCTAATTTGACATCCGACAAGGAGTTAGGTAACGCAATTTCCTTATCCAGCGAACGTTTGCGTGTCGCTTCACGTGCATAATGAGGGTTTGACCCAAAGTGCCCTGGCGAACTGCCAATAGTGTCACTATTGACACTCAGTATGGTGCCACCTCGGCCGACCACACTCGGTGGACTTAGACGTACCACTCCACGTATCTCAGGGATATTGCACCCTTGATGATTCGGCCTTAGGCCAACAATGCCTTCAGCATTCAGTGAATCGTTATTATAACGAGTGTCACTCGACGGAGTACGTGCCGTTCCACTTATTTCTACTGAGTCGGGCTCAGAATTAATGTTTTTAACATTGTAATTATTAACTCAGACATGCCAATGTCTAAAACACTGACAGACTAATTCAATGATCCGCGCCAATAGCACTTTTGTTGCCTAGCAAAGGTGGGTTCGTGACTCTCCAAAACTTTGCTAGGAACATTGCGCGTGGCGCCTAAGGTCTTAGACCTCCAATCGATCCATGGCTCATGGTGTTCTAACAGGCCATACCAAGGATGAGATCATATCTCGAATCCAAATTAAGGACGAGACAGCGTTCCATACTGTCAAAGTCCAGAAACTTTATACCTAAGTTCAATGGAAGTTTGGGAACAGTGACACGAGTCTTAGTCGCTAAGCGAACAGTGATTGTATCACCTTCATGCGCTCTAAGCGACGGAGCGTCTAGCGACAGGCGCATCGACAACAGTAATGAAACACGTAGTGAAATTTCACTACACGTTAAGAGATTTACAGTACGATTATAATTTCATCGTACTGGAGTAGATGACGAATTTGATGTCATCCTAGGTTAACCTTGGCTCAGAAAAAACGAGCCAAAGATCAGCTGGCAGCATCGATCCGTAAAGATGCCTGCCACTTGTTCGTCAGATGCCATCCGATGAACGTTTTGGAGCGTCCACAAGCGTGTGGATGTACTACGAGTGAGCGCGATGGCCTCCTATGTGGTACGGTCGTTAGTACGACTGCACCAGATCACAGTGTGAATACTAATCACAATGTAGAGTCAGCTGCCGGCGGCTGTGCGAATGCACAGGCAGCGCCGAAGATCCACCACTCGAATAAGTCGAGTGGATTGAGACATGAATGTACGCTTAGTGGGCGACATTCAAGAAGTATCCCGGGTGTCTAAAGTGAACAACACGATGATCCTAGGCCGAGTAGAGAGCCGACCGTAGAGGAACCGACTGCGATAGCGCAATCACCGTCGGAAGACGTTGAGGAAAGAGGTCCCTACGTACCTGAGGAGAAATCTCCTCAAAATAGTTAATGCTGAAGTTACTAGACTTCAGCATCCCGAGGGATTGATCCCTCGGCAGCCTGTGGATAAATCCCAGGAAGAAACTAAGACATTGACTGTCTCGGTTGATAACGGTTAAGGAGTTGGCGCTTATACACTCGATCTGTATGCGCCTCCGAAGTTAACTTCGGAGATAACTCAATTACCAACCCTAGAACCTAAGTGGTTCTTGAGAGATCTGCATGGTGGTAGAATCAAGCAGATCTGCGTACTCGTCAAAGAGGACGATTACATAACCGACAATCGGTCAGCAGTAATTTTTGCAGAGAACGAACGGGTTCTCAGCAGCTCATCGATGGACGAAAGTGTCCTCGATGTGAAGACTCGGATTGAAAGATACAGTACTCAATCTTGGGAGTCACTCAAGGGAAATCCTCTATACGAAGATTTAATAGAATTCAGGGATGTAATCCCTGAAGCAGTTCCATGCGAGTTGCCTAAGGATAAAGGCACTCGACATGAGATCGAGCTCAAACCGGGCTCGAAGTACTGTGTCATGAAGCAGTGGCCACTGCCTCGTGAACAAGTACTTGCGATCGATAAATTCTTTACCGATCGAGTAAAAGCGGGCCATGT
>NC_090624.1:985678-1008729 GCF_004359215.1 Bremia lactucae | reverse complement strand
TCGCAATTATGCAGAGATGACAGTACATCTCTCTCGTCTCTTGAAAAAAGACGAGAAATGGTTATGGAACGCTGATTGTCAGCGTTCATTTGAAGGAATCAAGCAAAGCTTGATGCAATCGCCCATATTGGCGATTGCGGATCAAGACAGACCATTCCATGTGGTCTGTGACGCCAGCGATTTCGCAATCGGCTGTGCGTTAATGCAATACGATACAGATGGCGCGGAGCGCGTCGTCTGTTACCAATCGCGTCAGCTGCAACCAGCTGAACGCAATTATCCAGTGCATGACAAGGAACTCCTTGCCATGAAATATTCATTGGCTAAATTTAGGGTCTACCTCCTAGGAGATAGACCGTTCATCGTATATACGGACCATGCGTCATTACGCACGGCCGTCAATAGCCCACACCTCTCGCAAAGAATGGCGAGGTGGCTATCCTTCTTCGCGGAGTATAACTTCTCCGTCGAATATAAACCAGGACGACTTAATGTCGTCGCTGATGCGTTATCACGCCGACCCGATTTCGAATCAGCTGTGCACCCCAACAGTGAAAGTGATGTTACTGTTGCAACACTCACTACGAGTGTTCCGTCATTAACCTTAGTTGATGAAATAGAGAAAGCCTATAAAGAAGATAATGACCTTCTATGTCTGATGGATCATTTAATGAATCCATCCGATAAATTTTCTAAAGATTTACCGGCTTTATATCGATCGTCATCCGATCGATACACAACACGTAACGGCTTATTGTATTACACAGCCGTTACCGGCGACACCCCACGTGTCGTCGTCCCAACTCACAATGATTTGCGCTTGCGCATCATTTATGAGTGTCACGATGCTCCAACAAGTGGACATCGTGGACGTGAGAAGACTTACCTCACAGTAAGTCACGACTTTTACTGGCCCCGCCAGTGTCAGTTCGTACGCAAGTACATTCTTTATTGCGAGGTATGTCAACAGGTGAAGCCTAGCCTTTCATTTCGTGAACCCTTCAACCTTTACCACTTCCGGCAGAGTGTTGGCAGTCCGTATCTATGGACTTCGTAAGACGATCACAAAAACAATGAAATCCTTGTTTTTGTAGACAGATTCAGCAAGAATGTACATCTTGCTGCAGTACCAGAGTCGATTACGGCTCCGGGTTGTGCCCGTGTCTTTATGGGTTACCCCGTGAATTGGTCTCGAATATTGATCTACGATTCACGGCAGAGTTTTGGCAATCCGTGTTCCGATCTCTCGGAACACGGCTGACTATGTCACCGTCCGATCACCCAGAAACGGATCGTCAAACAGAACGCGTAAATCGCCTCCTCAGGAGATACTTCGAGTTTACGTTCAATCGTATCCGAGTTGGAGCGAGTTTTTACCGATGGTCGAATTCGCCATCAATAATTCGGTACATGCGTCTACAACGCATACACCGTTCTTCGTGAATGGCTTACGCCATCCTCGCATACCCACTCAATTAGAGGGATCCTCTAGTTTAAGGGGGTGGACTCGCAGAAGCAAAACCAATTCTGGCTCATGCTCATCACGCGTCGAAAATAACAATGACGCGAGTGATGTCGATGTCGAAGAAAACGACATCGAAAATGAGAGTGATCTCATGGCAGTACGCACTAAGCGTACTGAAAATGACAAAACAAATGAGTTAGCAGAAGAGTTTCTGCTAACTCGAGAATCAATTATCCGTTTCGTTCAGGATTCCATTGCTAACGCAGTGGACCGACAGAAACGGAATGCAGACAAACATGGAAGAGCAAATGTTCATTCATTTAATATTAATGATCTAGTGCTACTCTCTACGGTAAACTTACCTAAGCGATTAGTCGCTAATGTGGGTAGCCGTAAGCTAGTACCCAAGTTCATTGGTCCTTTCCGTGTACTGCATCGCAGAGGCAATGCGTACACAATAGAATTGCCACGTATGATGCGAACGCATCCTACGTTTTACGTTGGTCGGCTCCGCCCGCACCATCAGTACGCGGCTACTTCCGAGGACGGATTTGACCACTCTTTTCAAGAATCCCTAAAATATTCTTGTGATCGCGAACCAAATTTTCATGCTGAACCTGAAGTTTCTCATGCCGGTTCCGAATATCCTCGAAACTGCGATGAGCTGACGACAGCTCATCGCAATTAGCGTGATATCTCCGTTCGTACTCCAACATGGAGTACGCACTCTTCGAACGGTCTTCAAACCGCTCGATATGGTGAGCCTGCACAGTCTGCTCCAACGAGCGACGCTTGTCGCGCTCGTAGTCAAGTCCCTCCTCCAAATCATGGAGGAAGTGATCGATTTTCTCGATCCTCGACATTAGATCCGACATACGGTTCAAATCTAATTTTCCCTCCTCCACCACAACCGTTGGTGGATTCCCACGGTGATCAACACTTCCTTGTGGAACGCATCGTAAACCACCATGATGTGAAGGGGCAGCGAACGAGTCATCTTGTTCGCTGGCGCAATTATCCACCTTCGCATGATAGCTATGAGCTTCGCTCCCAGCTGGTTGTTGACGTTAAGAGGTCAGTATGACGAGACCCGTTCGATGAATCAGAAGGTCCATCGGAGAAAACGGTTCCCGGCGCTTGTAAATCGATTGCAAAACGTCAATCGCACCGCGCATCTCGATAGAGATGCGAGTCGTTTCGTGTTGTCGACACTATACGGACAGGCCCCACGTGAGGCATGGTAGTCCTAGTTTAGATCTTGCACCGGTTGGAGTACGATTTTCAATTTAACGCGAATCGCGTTAAGTCTTTGACGCCAGGCTTCGCGTCCAATGTCTTTGACATTGCGTTTAAACGCTTCCAGGCTTGCACTAACGAGCTTTTATTTTGCTTGTTGTTGGCATTATACCGTCGAATTTTAAGAAAAGCATCGAGATATACAAATCTTCCTCAGCGCGTAGGTTCTTCGCGCTGGGATCAAGGCCATGAAGCTTTGCCGCGGTAAGAAAGGATATCTATTGTGAGGAGTAGTCTCTCCAGACAAGCTACTGACTAGCCGTTCAAATGATGGTTCTGACCAATCAACATCGTTTTCATTCAAGTGGTCTTATAGTGACCACTCCGTTCAATGACAGTCAGAGCGATTCACGTTTAAGGGAAGGGTGATGAAACGGGGTGTATCGTTACACGAAATTAACACCTAAAGGTTGTTAATTATCATATCATCTAAAAGGTAGATACAAAATATTTGAAGAATATTAGTTTACATAGTAATATTGTGAAGGCTTATCCATTGGTAGACATAGGCCATTTTATACTTGCTACGTGGTCCAGTCAGCACTGGACGTGTGCAAAGAGATAGATAGATAAGACTTTATGACATGTTTTGTATTAGTATATAATAAAGTTATTAGTAAATAGATAGAAACAGAAGGACTTTTATTTTATTGAATACAGTTTACTTTTAGCCCTCTTCAAAGCAAGTGTTTTAAAGAAAGCCTTCCTCTGCACGTACTAGTGTATGTGAAGTGACGTGTGGCACCACTTGCACTGAAGCAGTGCAATGTGGACTGGTACTGAACTAGTACAAGTCGGCAGTGCCCCGTTCCACTTAGGCAATTTGAGATGTAGGCGGGCACGTCGTAATGCGGCCACGCTCTACTTAAACACACACCCTAGCACAGCGAGGATGCGGTTAAACCAGCTTCTCTTGCGTGCAGTGAGGTAGTTGTGGGGGGGGGGCGCCTTAGCGACCTCAACCAACGCACTAAGTAATCTAGTAAAGTGTCGTCACGGTAGCGGTAATATGGCTCCTCGTGCGCACTTACTAAGTCGAAAGTAGTTTTCAGACTGATTTATATTTAATCGCATTAAACATAATTACCTATTTTTACCAGTATAAAATGTCATCTCTGTAGATAACACTAATATGTATTGCGAGCGTATCTTTCTAGATACCTCGCGTAACGGATCATGCTAGGCGTCATCTATTTTAATGTGAATGCACCCATGTGCATCACATACACAAGGGTTGGTCACAAATGTGAACCACACCCGAGTGGTGGGTCCAACTACTTTATCTAAGTAATTGACCATCTTCTTAAGTACACCAAGTGTACATAACAGGGAATGTGTAACATTAGGGCAACTTGAGCCTGTTACACCCCCCCTCCTTAAAGAACAAATTTACATTTTAAATTCGCCAAAGAGGAGCGAGGAACTGCGAACAGCTTTACGTGCCGCTAGTTCACTCAATCACTATAGCGACCTGTGTTCACACATACGGCGCCAAAGATGCCACCGAAAAGGGACCACGCTGGTAGGTCGTCTGCGAAGACGAACACACAACCTCGCACTAAGCGCACGCACCGCGTTAAGATGCCGGCAGCGTCTAATGCCTTAGCCGAAACGCCGACAGCTACTACTGCATTCGCGTTAACAAGGCTTAAGGATCCATTCCACTTTAACAGTGAGGATGTTGATCTGTCGCTCATTGTCGACTACAATGAGTCAACACCGTTGCCGTCGCCTCATAGTAGTGATGCGGACAACGATCTCATGAGGAGGATGGTGGCGCGTTATTGCCCATCAAACTTCTCTCATGGCTCACAACATGGAGACAGCAACATTTACGAATGCTGTCTCGTCGTCTGCGCTGGATAGCGCAGCGACCATTAATGAGAGCGCTGCCCATAAAGGCGCGGCCGCTTCCCCGTTGGGTATAACCACAACGCCTTATGCTCAGACCATAAATCGTAATGGTTCTGACATAGAGGATTCGGAGCCTAAAGCTCCGCCGACCACTCGTGAACGTGCTCAGTCGGTGTCACAAGCCCGTCGTTTAGAACGTGGCTATGTGACGGGTGGCATAGTATTGATGCCCCCTCCATCTAAATGGCCTCGTTCAAACGGTCCAAGAGCGTCGCTTCTAGAGCGCGCTCTTCTAGACGCACATGGTTATTATGGCGTCTTTAAGTCATGGAAGAGTCAGAGAAAATCGCTTGAGCATATTTTCCCGAATTCTGTCGGTTGCGTTGAAATGAAACGCCCGACTAATACGAGGTAGATTTTCTTGCGCCGCATTTATCCGCATTCCGATGCGATGAAACAGCGGTCGTAACGAATTAATATCGCCCGCTTGCGTGTAAAAGAAACCATGGGCGATACTGTACCCCCTGTTTCTTCTTACAACGCTGCTTCTGCTAGTCTATTTGAGACTAGCGAAGAGGCCTCAGCTGGTGCTCCTTTTCATAGGCAGCCACCACGCCAGGCACATCAATAGGTAGGGTATCGATCGGTTCCCAAGAGTCGAAACTCTTCGGGTAACTTTTCCATTGGACGAGGATCTGATTTCTTGGCCTCACGGAGCGGTGGGCAAGCAACCTTTCAACAAGGAAGCGTTGATTCCTATTCGCACCCATCAGTGCAGGCGCTGCCCGATAGGAGTGGCGATCTCGCCCACCTACTCGCAGCTGCCTTACCTTCGTCCGTTCAGTCACAGGCGTTAAGCGCTGCTGAACGACGTATTGTGAACCTCGAGGGTCAAGTCTCGCAACTGACCTCGGATCTTTTTGATGTCCGAGCGATCCCGTGTACCCGGTATGATTTAGGACAAGAGAGCTGCCTCCTTGCCTGTGATCGATGTTTTACATGGTGCTAAATGCACCATCTTACTCTGTCAGTCTACAAAGACGACGAGCCCCGTCCGATTCTATGATCGGGCGGCATGCAAAACATGAAGTCCAGACTTTCTGACTCTCAACAGTTAGTTGGAATCGGTAGCGGCTTCAATGGCGCACTGCTGAGTGGTGCAGGCTTAATGCGCTGACACTGTTCGCAAGAGCGAATATTGTTGGCCACTCATTTATATAGGTGGGGCCACCAAAATTCCTCTGACACTCGTAAGAATGTCTTTTCACGGCCCAGATGTCTACAAGATGGCGCATCATGGAGCTCGTGATTGATCATCAGCTTGAGATCTGTGTCATGAGACACATAGATTGGCAAGGGATCATAAGGTTACATCTGATGCAATAACAGGCCATCGCTGTAGCTGAAGCGATTAAGCTTAGCTTCCAGGTGCGACGCAAGAGCCACCTTTCGTCCACCAAAGAGATTTAACAGCAGGCGATAATGGTCGTTCTGACCGCAGCTCTCTTTTTTTTCAGAGGCTAGTGAGCTCGTCACGTGGTATGCCTTCATGGCTGCCAATGTTGACGGCTAAAATTGTGCTTTAGCGCAAGACACACTTCTTCGGTGTCTTACCTCGAAGTCTGGTCTGCGCGATAAAGCGTCAACCAAGACATTCGACTTATTCGGCTTGTATTCAGTTTTGAAATCAAATTTAGAGAAAAATGTAAGCCCTCTCGCCATTCTAGGCGAGAGGTGCGGTGAGTTTATTGCGGTCCGCAGTGATGCGTGATCCGTATAAACCCTAAATGGTTCGGTGCCCAGTAGGTGCGCACCAAACTTGATAAGAGCATACTTTATTGAAAGTACCTCTTTGTCATGCATGGGGTAATACAGTCCCGCGGCTTTAGAAGCCGGGTTTGATAAGAGATAACGCGGTCAGCGCCGTCGTCATCTTTTTGCATGAGCGCGCTGTCGATTGCATAATTACTAGCATCGCAGACGACGCTAAAAGGCTTATCCGCGCCTGGCAATGCTAAGACCGATGCCTCTACAAGAGATTGCTTCACTGATGCGAACGCATCATCTTGTTCTTTTAACCAAGCCCATTCTGTGTCCTTCTAAGGAGATCAGATAAATGGTTTAGTTTGCTCAGCATAGCTCTTGATATATGCAAGAAATCAGCGAGCCCTACGAATTGGCGCAAATCCTTCACATGACGCGGGATTGGCCAGTCCTTTACTGATTTTCCTCGTCTGGGTCTGCTCGAAGACCATGGGTTTCTACGATGCAACCCAGCACAGGTACCTCTATGACGCACTTTTGCAAGTTTACGTACAATTGGGCGTCCTTTAAAGTCTGCAACACAGCGTATACATCGTCAAAGTAATGGGGCGCGTAGGCACAGTTCTAACGCATCACGTGAGCCACCACTCGGTGAAATGTCGCTGGTGCGTTTTCAAACCTTGGGGCATCACAAGCCACTCCCAAAGCATACCGCTTGGGGTGCTTACTGCCGTTTTGGCTACATCGGACTCTCTCATGAGTACCTGATAGTAGCCATCCTTCAAATCCAACGCGGAAAAGATAGTTGACTTTTCCATGGAGTTCAACAAAACATCTTTTCACGGGATTGGCGATTGCGCCGGTATGGTCGCCGTGTTCAGCTTATTGTAAGCATGAACCACGCGCCATCCACCTGTGGCTTTACGCACACAAAAGGTCGGGCTGCAGTGAGGCGATTTGCTCTCACGCACATGTCCCGCCTTGGCTCGCTTGTCAAAGAACTCATCGATATAATCGACTTGTTCTTTCGGCAACGGCCATTGCCTAGTCACACAATACTTGGTGCCAGGTTCGAGGTCTATCTCGTGCCCGATGCCCCTATCTGCTGGTAGGCGGCTCGGCACTTCTTCTGGGAACACATCACGATGTTTCCACAGAACCTCAAAGAACGGACTGTCTCTCAAGGCATCCTAGCCTTGAGCAGCGAACCATTTCTTTTTGTCCGTTTCTAGGACGCTCACATCCATTGTGGACGACGAGCAACAGTCCACCAAGTTCTCTTCTGGAACTCTTCGTTGATTTTTCCTTCCTTAAATTCGGCAAGGAACATATCCCCCAATATCTCCGGGAGATTTGCTATCTCCTCGGCAGAATTAAAGACTTGCGGAGCACCTCAACTGAGGATGCCTCCACAATTTCATCTTTGACGGCCTCAAACACCTCGTTCGAAGGTTCGTCCTCTTCATTAGAGACTGATCCAAATGTCACTCGTTTAGACGTGCCTTCGATCGTCCTAATCTGTCAGGTAATCGTTCTTCGAGTCTCCACGACCTTTGACTGGGAAGTGGGTGCCGTTGCTCTCCTGGCTAACGCACTTCCTCCAACCGCACCAGGCTCTAGTCACTGTGCCGTTTCATGCGACGCTTGACTTCATGTCATCTCGCCGTCTACTGCCACAGGCTCTCGGCTCTGCAGGACTATGGGACACATCACTACTTGTTATTGCCCTTTTCAATACCACAGTCTCCACGAGCTGGGTAGGAATTGGTGACGTTTGACATCCCCTCAACGCACCCTCAACTGTGTTCGACACGACATCAGTTGCATACGCCTCTCACAAGAGCAAATTTTTTCCGGTGTCCTGCGTAGAGTGCGCAACTGTGCGTGTACGCCAATTTATCTATGGCTGGTGTTTTGCCATATATGGCATGCCTAGGATGAGGTCATACGGACTCTCCATACCTAGCACTGTGAACTTCTCTTGTAAAGAGAAGTCACTAAAGCTGAAGGCGAGTTCTATCTGAACTCCCTCAGACTTAACGAGTGCGCCGTTACCCAAACCAACGGTCGCCTCTTCTCGCTAGCTATCCTGGCAAAGCGACTCAAACATCGCCGGTCTCTTTCTTAGAGCCGCGAGTTTCACAAAATTTTGTGATGCACCCGAACCACTAGAAGGGTCATCACCTGGTCATAGCTTCTTACTTGAGCGCTATAGACCAGCAGGGTTGAGGTCCGAAATTTCGAGACCTCAGGGACTATGCTACCCATTTGTTCGACAACTCTGAACTTAGGGGTAGCTTCAGAGTCCGCGTCAGTAGGGCATCTCGCCCCTACTGCGCTCCTGCATTTCCCGACCCCTCAGTGGTCGATGCAGAATTCATGCGTCTCGCGCGCTGGTTTTGCCATCGCCCTTTGGGAAGGGAGTCCTCTTGCTGGGCGTCTTCGCCTCAGCAGGGACCCTGGCATAGCAGTGAGCCATCGTATGGCCGCGCTTGTCACATTTATAGCAGACAACGTCTGCATTGCCCAACTCCATGGGAGTGGCATCTGACCTCTCAGCAGACGGCTTATACCAAGCTGTCGCCGAGGCAGTTTTGTAAGATCGCTCCTTATCTAAGGCAGTTTGAATTGTCTCTTAAAAGATTCGAGCCATTTATCATCCGCCAAATAACGAAGTGTTGCTTCAGAAGCGCGCCTGAAGCAACACTTCGTTATTCGGTGGCTAATACATGGCGCGAACCTTTTCCTTGAAGATCGCCCATGTAGGGAACGCCTTTCTGCCCGCCATAGCGCCGAGTAAGCCCACTCTGAGGCCTTACTGCGCAGGTGCGACATGGCGTACGCCACCATCCGGCAGTCGTCCTTGATGAGCTGCGCGACACCGCATTGCTCCACGACTAACAGCCAATCGTGTGCGCTGCAATTCCATCAAACTTGGGCGGGTCCATCCGAATGGGCCTCGGCTGATGCGGCCGGGCAGAGAGCATTTCAACGGTCCTGTTGAGAGCCTCGATCCGAGCCTGCTCATGCCTCAGCTCATCCTGAGTATGAGTGGTGGACTCCGCCGCAGCATGGCTCTGTGCTTTGAACGCGAATCTCCGCTGTCCGAACACGAATGCCTCAAACTGCTCCAATTGAGCTACAGGTTGCTCAGGAGGACTACCAAGAAGCCTTACCAGGGCTTGCTCACCAAGTCCCTGCGCCATATTCCATCTCCCGGCTCGGAGAGGTGAGGAAAATGAGCTTAATCAATATTGAGGCTCATCCTCACATACACACGCAGAGATGCGGGTCGTGGGAAGGAATTCAAGTGCTACCAAGTGTAGGCGGGCACGTTGTAATGCGGCCACGCTCTACTTAGACACACACCCTATCACAGCGAGGAAGCGGTTTAACCAGCTTCTCTTGCGTGCAGTGAGGTAGTTGTGTGTGTGTGTGTGGGGGGGGGGCCTTAGCGAACTCACCCAATGCACTAAGTCCTCTAGTAAAGTGTCATGAAGGGAGCGGTAATCCGGCTCCTCGTGCGCACTTACTAAGTAGAAAGTAGTTTTCAGACTGATTTATATTTTATCGCATTAAACATGAATACCTATTTTTACCATTCAAAAATGTCATCTCTGTAGATAACACTAATATGAATTGCGAGCGTATCTTTCTAGATACCTCGCGTAACGGATGACGCTAGGCGTCATCACTCCTGATGTGAATGCACCGATGTGCATTACAAATGTGAATCACACTGTAGCCCGTTACATGAGTAGTGTGTGTGGTGAACAAGGGAAACAATAATGAAGTATAAAATTAGAGAAATGCTAACGGCACATCGCGGTTAAAGATAATGCAACATTTGCTCCGATATCTACCATTAAAGCAGATTATCAGCGACTTCGAAACAGGCACTGTCTTTGTTTGTCACCGCACTTAATTCGGAGGGTTGAAAATGAAATGTTCGGTTTTTCATCCAATCGATTACTTATTCAGGTTGACTGGCGGCTAGCAACCCATTAGACCAATAACGTTCATTCCCAGTTATAAAGTCCGAATCCATCATGGTGGGCCCTAAGCGTATGAGGTGTGACGTTCCATGTGGCTTTAATACTAACGTCTTTGTCTCCATGGACAGTCGAAGAAAACCGCGACGAAGGAAGTAGAGGAAGTGGTGCGTGTAGGCCCGACGCTTAAGGAGGGTGAGCAGGTCTTTGGCGTGGCGCATATATTCGCCTCGTTTAACGACACGTTCGTCCACGTGACCGATCTATCGGGTCGCGAAACGATCGTGCGTGTAACGGGCGGAATGAAGGTCAAGGCCGATCGCGATGAAGCCTCGCCTTATGCCGCTATGCTTGCCGCTCAGGACGTGGCCGCCAAGTGCAAGGAGGTCGGCGTCACTGCTCTGCACATTAAGATCCGCGCTACGGGCGGTAACCGGACGAAAACTCCGGGCCCTGGCGCGCAATCGGCTCTTCGCGCGCTTGCTCGCAATGGCTTGAAGATCGGACGTATTGAGGACGTAACCCCGATTCCCACGGACAGTACCCGTCGAAAAGGTGGTCGCCGTGGTCGTCGACTCTAGGTGGATGGAGTCGAACCAGGGCTTTTGTTCTCCAGGTCCACGCTATCGAGGAGCTGCTGCTTATCAACTGGGAAGCATGGGCTGCTCTCTCCTCGGCGTTTATCTTTTATGAGTTTTGGCAGGTGCCACTTGATTACATATTAAACCTATGAGACTGTAAATGAAATGACGCTGCACACGTGGACGCAACTGATGGCATTTTTTTAGCAATGGCTTAACTTCCAGTCGCCTTGATTGGCTGTAATTGACATCCTAGTACGCCAGGACCGCGCCAAGTCTGCGGAATGAGCTCCAGCGCCAGAAGCTCCTCTTGTCTTCGCACAAGCACTCTTATACCGCAATTCAAATTATGCTGGACGATGTCTTGTACCGCTAAGAGCTCTCTATGGTTGCTAGCATCAGCCGTTCCAAAGCGTAGTACCTGGTCTTGGGCCTGTAGTCCTGCTTCCTTGGCCGGCGACTCGTCCTGTACGCTTTGCACGATTGCAAAAGGAAGCAAATCTTTCTCTTCGGACCTCACTTCACTCAGGTTTTGTTTCCACTCGGTCTGCAGTCTTTGCAGGCCTTCAGCAGCCGCGTCTACCTCCTTCTTGGTCTGCTGCGGCTTCTTGCCACTTCGAGTTTCGAAAAGCCTTCATCAAATGCTCAGCTACTATCGTTTTTCACTACTGTACATGAAGCATAAACGTACTTTGGTAAAAGCGATTCAATCTTCTTCATGGTCGTCTGGTAATCTGTCCGCTTACATGCCAGCGAATGACGCAAGTGACGCACGCGATACACGTCGATGTCCGCGCGTGGAAATCCTTCGGCGTCCACTAACGGCCCATCTGTCCCTGGGTTGTTGCCTGATGAAAGTTCCGCTACGATAGCTTCGATTTCCGCCTCAATCGCGTGCTTTGCCTTGACGACAGCCTCGTACTCGCATTCCGCCATGTCTTTGTTTGAATAGTTTTGCTAAAAATTCCAATTGTCATTTCCCTAAAATTGTCATTTTGCTCCTTTCACCTCTCGATTGCATATTTGCCTATTACTATGGTGCTTGCGAAAAACGGAACAAATATATCATTCTCGGCAATTTTCTTTTGCGATGCCGTTCTTCTCGTGCTACCTGCTGACCCCTAAGCAGTCTCCGCAGCGCCTACGATGCACGTATATCGGTTTCACGGTATCTCCGACACGGCGCATACGACAACACAACGGAGAACTTGTCAGTGGAGCCATGAGAACGCGAAAGCACCAGCCATGGTGGGGATCTGTGATAGTTTTCTAAGTTCTATCAATATATATTTAAATCGCATGGTAAAGTAAGACTTGACTGTTCACCATGCAGGGAGATGATTGCAATTGTGCACGGCTTCCCAAGCAAATTTCGAGCTCTTCAGTGTTTGTGACTTGTTCAGTTTTTGATCATTTTCGACCATCTCTTACGTTCTTCCTTACGCAGTTGAGTGGGTTTGGCAGCATCCTTTAGTAAGTAAAATCTCAAGAGAACACATTAAAACATTACACATATCACGTGGACTGGGACCACGTCATTCTGTGAAGAGGAAGTTGGCGGAGATGTTGGAGCTGCTAACATTGCCACCTTTTCGAGAATTAAGTCTCACCGTGAGCTTTACAAGTAACGAGATTCACGATGTTGCTCGAAAATTAAGCGCGCAGTATGTGGCTTCGTATTGTGAGACTAGATCACTTGAATCCTTTGTGGGCTTTGAAAAGGAGATGAATCGTAAGCAGTGTTATATCTGTGAAGATGGACTGATCACGACGACTCGAAACGAAGGAAGAAGTGACGGCGTGGTGAAGTGCTTTTATCAAAGCTGCAAAATGTGCTGTCATGTGTCATGTTTACGCGACCATTTTCATACTCTGGGCCAAGATGATAATAACACGAAGAAGGGAGGATCGTGTCCAAAGTGTCATCAACTTTTACGATGGCAATCCTTGACACAGCAGTGTGAACCGAAGCAGATACAAAATGATGGCGTACATCAAATAGAAAGCTCTAATGCTAGTCGAGATGTAAAGGTTAACGAAAATGATGCAAAACCGTCTGATCTTATTGCTGTAAGGAAGAGCGAAAGTCAATTGGATGTCTCCTTGACCGTATCGAAACGCATGATGAAAGAGAGCTATCTAAAGAATCGTTGGATCAAGGAGTGTGAGGATGTTGGTCGAGAGACAAGTCAAAAAGCTTACAACGATTATACTGCAGTGGAAGTGATTGACTTAACTTAAAGACTTGCTTTGATTGCGTTATCGAATTTGAGGACACACGCGACAATAGAGCACGGATCTGTGTAGCAGTCGGAGTCGACCAGTTGACAGTCTCGATTTCACTGCATCGATCAGAACAGCTCACGTCGAAGCAACGAAAGAGTCATCGGCTTTAAATTTCTTCCGACACTCGATAAATTTGGGGCTGCCATCATTACACACGTACCGCACGCATTGACATCGCCTTCGCCATCGTGGTTGATCGTAAGAGCTTGTTGTGAGCATTGATGTTTGGCATCCGCAATGAGGCAAACATTATCGTTAGTGTGGCTATCGGAGCTACACACCGTTAAAACGTATTGGGGCAAATGTTAGGTACACATAGACATTATTATGTTCGTGAATGCTGAAATAATGTTGTATTGGAGACTTGCCAATTCAAAAGTTTGATTTGTTGAAATTCGACAGCGCAGCGGTTCTCGAAAATACGCTTGTTGGTGTACGTCACGCCATCTGTTCCACCTCTTCCTGTGCGAAGACAATGGCCACAATCCAACACAGAAGGCTCGCTAAATTTTCCTATCCTAGAATCTCCCTGACTGTTGTAATGACTTAACGTATTTCCTCGAAGAGCAAATTTATAGACAATAAGCTGGCGAAATGTGCCGGACTGCTTTCTAATGGTAATTGTAATTTCGTTCGTTCTTTGCAGAATAAAAACTCCTTAATATCGATAAAGGAATCTCATCAAAGTATTACATGTGCACTTAGCTCGGTGCGTGTGGCACCTAGTAATAGACCTGAGTCGGAATGTTCTGGCAGATTCTAGCTTTAATGATGTCACCATTGTGAAAGGAACAATGGCATCCATAAGCGAGATTGACAACTTTAATAATTACTGTAGCGGTGCGCAGCGATAAAGCGCTGGTAGGTCCTTAAGAAACAATCTTTGGCTATTTGTTATTTACAAAGCAAATTGACTCGTTCGCTACTCGCTTTCCAATTATAATGCGTGATGCCACGTGTCTCCGGTCAATTCGGATAGAATTGACCGGAGAAACGTGGCATCGATTATAGTAATTATAGCAAAAGGCGACAAAGGGGCCGATGCGAGAAGAATAAGTTCTTTACGTGATGATACATAATTTATCAATTTACAGACTCACTTGAACAAATGACACGCAGTGAGGGAACATTCGCTTCACAACCATTTCCGACAGCACCTGCAAGTTAAAAGCTCTGTTTTGATGATAAGGTTCTATGAAATACGTTTGAACAGCAGGCCTATTCCATCTTAAACAGTTTGGGTTCCTCTTGACAAGTATAAGTCTTCAAAAGCAACCGACCGTCGAATAAAAATGCACGTCGATGCTTTGCATTTTTAACTTCGACATTTTTTCAAGACGCCAACAAGGAGAAAGCGACCACGCTGTTACAGCTGAACGCTACCTAGAGCATGTAGCATTAGGTAGGAGCTGCTCGCTACATGCTCTGTGTTTAGTGATGGACCAAATTAATATAACGCTAAACTAGTTTGCAGTGGTCCATCAGATCTGGTAAGAAGAATTTTCGCCATAGGGTTGGAGCCCTCCGTCGAAAGATGGTGTTGTTTGATAATCTTCATGTGTTCCACTTTAAGTGCAATGTTCAAGGCTGAATCTAAAATGATCATTGGAGAGAGTAGGCCTTTTCAGCACCATTCAAAAATTGTTGTTAATGATGCTGGACTTCGGGTGACCACACCGGTTATAATTAAACAATATATGAGGCATTAGGTGATATTCTTTTTCGGACACAAATTTTGTAAAAGAGCATCACCCTAAAATTGTATCCAAATGATTGCTAGCCAATCCGTTGTCGCCTAAAAAATCCTCCCGCCCCCATAATGCTGTGTTGTCTTAGCGGCCAAGTGCCTGTTGAGCCTGTGGTTTCGATCAAATCGGGTCACGTCTTTGAAAAGCGTCTGTTGCTTAAGTACCTGGAGCAAAACCAGCAGCATTGCCCCATCACGAACGTCGAGCTCAATGAGAATGAGGATTTATTAGCGCTGCATGCCGCCCCGATGGCCAAAGCCTCGTCGGCCACGCCCGTATCTCTTGCGCCTGAAGCAGCTAGCATTCCGCAGCTGCTAGCCACATTTCAAAATGAATGGGACGCTGTGATGCTTGAAACGTTCACGCTCAAGCAACACCTGGAGCAAACGCGTCAGGAGCTAAGTCACGCATTGTACCAATACGACGCCGCGTGTCGCGTCATTGCGCGTTTAAATGCCGAGAATGCCACATGCAAGGAGCGTATGGCTCAGTTAGTGTCTGGAAAGCAAGACGACGTGGAAATGCAAGACGGCACTGCGCTTGCGCCCGAGGTATTGTCTACAATCGAAGCCAAACAGAAAGAATTGGCGAAAAAGCGCAAGGAATTTAAAAAGCAGGAAGGTCCTCAACGGGCTGCTTTACTCGCTAATATTATCGACTGGCACGTCGTCTCAAGCCATACGTTGCACGACTCGGACAAGCCTGGCGTCACGTGCGTCGCGATCGATAGCAAGCAGCCAACACGCGTGGCAACGGCAGGCGTGGACAAGCACGCCAAAATCTTTGACACGGTCAAGCAGCAGGTCGTCGCGACATTGTCAGGTCATACCAAGAAGCTAAGCCATGTCTCTTTCCACCCGACGGCTGATGTACTGCTTACGGCATCGCACGACAAGACGGTTAAGCTATGGACGTTGCAAGGAGACAAGAGCAGCGTAGCTTGCACGTTTGAGGGCTTTCAAGATGCCGTCACGAGTGTGTCGATCCACCCAACGGGCAATTTTGTCCTGTCGGGTTCACTAGACGCAACATGGGCCATCCACGACGCCCGTCGCGGTCAGCTCTTAACACGCCACACGCTACACGGCGAGCTAGCGATGCCTGCGATATCTGCTGGCCAACCTACGAAATCGACGAACGAGACGCGTTGTGCTTGCTTCCATCCTGATGGTGGCATCTTTGGCACGGCCGCCAAGAGCAAGTTGGTGCAAATGTGGGCCATGACGTCGCTGTCAAATGTCGTGACGTTTGAAGGCCACGCGGCACCCGTGACGGCTTTGAGTTTCTCCGAGAATGGCTACCACTTGGCGTCTGGAAGTGAGGATGGTGTCGTGAAGCTGTGGGATTTGCGCAAAGCCGCGAGCTTTGGGGAAATCGATTTCAAGAAAGAGCACCCTACGCTTCATGTAGGAGCGATTTACTCGATGAACTTTGACGCCAGTGGCTCGCATCTTGCAGTGGCGAGCGCTCAGAGTGTACAGGTACTCAAGGAAGTGCGCAAGAATCAGTGGGAGGTGATCAAGTCATTAGAAGACCACACGGCGACTGTCACGAGTGTCCAGTTTGCTCCTGACTCGAGCTACTTGGCCTCTACGTCCATGGACCGGTCTTTAAAGATCTACAGATAGGTAATGCACGTCTACGACAGACGAAGAATACAATGATTGCCTCATTAAACATGTTAGTGAATTTTACAAAGTAGCAAAGAATTGAATACGTTTGTGGCGAGGACGACAAGAGCCACAATGAACGCAAATAGTAGCGTCGAAAGACATGAGGAGGCTCGCAACAATCGCTGCTCGCGGCCTCGACGACTTGGCGTCGGTACGCTTTATCGTAAGCCGGATGCTATGCTCGCAGCATTGAATTTAAGCTCAGCCGCGACCATTTGTTCATAGAAATATACGATGGCGCACGATATCGGCTTACTACGCTTGGCGTTGTTGGCCACAAATCCTTAAGAAACCTTTTAAATCTCTTTGCCATCGCGTTATTTCAAAATAAGTCGGACGAAGTATGGCATCACCCCATGGCTTTCTACGTAGTAGCTTTCACCTCCGCTTGGTAGACTTCAATTTGCTTTGCTTGGCTATTGCATCGTCCTTTGGCGTGCTCCTGCTTCGCTCGCGTGCGATACCGAAACGAATCTTTGATGTTTTGACGAGCTTTATTGCGCCGCTCAGTCGCATCTTTGTGCTCAACTTGCTCCGAAAATTGTTCAATCTTTCGCCTATCGACGCCTCAAACTGAGCTTCACATCGTAGCTCTTGCCGCTGGGTCACTTGCGACTGAATCCCACGCTTATCCTCTTCAACCTCGACACGCTTGGCACGAACTTATTCTGCCAGTTCCAAGCGCAAGGTGGCGGTCGTACTCCATCATTGTTTCATCGTAACTTCGCGATGCCTATCCAGTTATGTAATTGGCAGCTCTCATTCACAACAGCGCAGATAAGGCCGTTGTAGTAAGACTAGTAAAGTAGACATTTGCCCTTATGTAAACTAAAAAGCGAGACACCTAGTTGGTCCATGCTTAGGTAGCAAATATATTCGTGGATTGAAAGGTGTATTGGGCCATCGCAATACGACATAGTGCTGTTCAAATTTTGACAAGATAGGCAAAGTGCTGAAGTGCACGAAGACTTAAGTTTACAGTCAATTTATATAAGAATATGAAAAGAGTAAGTTTATGCACGAAGAAATATCCTAAAAATTCGGATTAGCTTCTTGGATTCGCAAGTTATTTATACGCTCGGATCGACTCGCACACGTTGGCTAGAAAAAGTAATGAGGAATCTTGATCAATTCGAAGAACACGCTCGCCTCGACCACCGTGAAGGTAAGCTGTCAACGCCTCACCAGAACCTGGTTGAGAATGTAGCTGTTCTTGTGATAACTGCATGTCAGAAGGGCAAACGCCAGGTCGAGCATTTGTTGCTGTCGAACGACGGGGCTGATGAGCGCAGTGGATTATCTGATCATGTTCCCTTTCTAGTTGCTGCAACTTTTCGTCAATTTGTGCGGGTGTCACGAGTAGTGATAGCTGTGGATCACAACAGCAAGCTACCAAAGTGTTAGCTCCGGTTACAACCACATAGAAGTCATTATTATTGGAAAATCGTACCTTGACTTCCCGCAAGCATCAATGCTCGACGGTCTTTTATCTCAGCAATTCGTCGGCGTACTGACGACAGTTGTCGATATGGCCACTTGCTAATGCAATTTCGCCTGCAGATCCGTTTGAGTGCTGCCTCGCAAATCCCTAGGCGTCCTGCTGCCTGAAAACATCTCAATGTTTCCAATCGTCACTACATCACTGCTAATTAAGAAGCTCTTTTTTTTATTGACAACTAAAGCATCTTGGCCAAGATAAGGAATATGAAAGCTTTGCCGTTCGACCTCACCGTCTTAAGAGGCAGGTGGTAAACTGTCTGGAGTTGCTCGACATTAAAATGAATACGCTGTCGCTGTCTTCGGAAGCCCGACATATCTTCATTCTCCGTGACGCCTGGCTCTTCTCTCTTACAGCCGTTCTCGCTAGAAGCATTAATCATTGCCTTCTTTTGATCGCTTTCGCCGCTTAGTCCAGAACGACCTACAGCGAGTTGATGCGTCCATAAAGCGCGATTGACAGCCGAAAATGATGGACCATTTGAGTGCGTTGGCGTTGCGGAGCTCATAATGATGAAGAGCTGAGCCCAAAGAATGAATGTTGCTGAAGTGGATCCACAAGCGGGGCAGCTGAAGATTGAAAGGGTCTTAGGTCGTTCAATCTGTTATATTTGATGTCGCAGACGAAACCCTCATCAATTTATCGTCGCGATTGACAAATGTTTGGAATACTTTCAACGTCCATTGTAACCGAGCTGCAGCTTTACATTTGGGGAAACGGTGAGTGGTTCTGAACATTAGTTGACATAGCGTTCATGTGGATACTCTGGTAGCGATTAGATCTCAGGTTTCCGAAGCTTAAATGTGAATATGATAATTTCGGTGCCTGAAAACGTCATTTTACGATTTCTTGTAAAATAGCATAGTCCTAAGAGCAGGTAAAAAAATTTTTTGACGATGCTAACACAAAGAGAATAACTTACCATGTGCCTAGAAAATTTGCTTGGCTCAACTCGTGCCTTCTAAAAACGACATGTTGCTATCAATGGAATTTAATATCAGTGAACGCAATATGGATTACATGAATGCATCTTGTTTACAGTCGACTTTGTCGCACGGTGATTGGTTTTGTAATCTATGGTAATTTGCACTGCACTTTTACATTTGCAAAGAATAATTAGTTTGCCTTAGACTGGCCAAATCTTTCCACACAGATATAAAAAGTACAATTATAGCGCTCGAGCCGTTTCGTTGAGCTATGTGTGGTCAGCTAATAGCATTCTAGCTAGTTTTTTTTGAGATTGAATTCGCTATACCAAGTGTTCATTCTTGATTTCTGATATTTAAGCTACTTTTGCAAAGGAGCAAAATTCTAATATCGATCAAGTTTGATTCAGGAAACGTTTGTGACAATTAACCCATTTCCAGACATATTTCGGCAAAAATATTCTAAGAGAGCACATGCCAAAATTGCCGCATCCTGGAAGAAAGATAGAACTGACGTTCTTAGTAATTCTAATTCGAAAATTTGTCAAATGACCATATGGAATATCCCAATGACAAGCTTTTCGATACGTGCGAATAGTTAGCTTGCTTTCCAAATGATGACGCAATAATTTGACAATTGCCGTGAGCTGAACCTATTCAATGAAATGATTTTCAAACCTTTCAGATATGATATAGCAGCCTTTGCGTAGAAATCGTCCTATGCTCAATTCTTTATCTCTTTCTTCTCCACTCCGATTTGTTTATATTCCCCACCGTCCTTCATTTCGTTACTTCAGACTCAGTTTTTGAGAAGCCCTCAGACGCTCAGTGGACCATGGGAGAAGAGGGCGCAGACCATAGCAACATGGCTCGGTACGCCGAGCGTGCAGAGCACACCGACATGCTGCGCGCGACTCAGGAGGAGTTGGCTACTAAGATTAAGGAGCTCCAGATCTACGAGAGCAACTACATGGGCCTCAAGAAGGATTTGTCTCGCTGGAAAAAAAAGTTTGAGTATGTGTTTCGCGAGAATGAATTGCTGGCGCTTGAGACTGCGAAACTCGATGCATCGCACAAGCAAATTGCTTTCTTACAGCAAGAAATTAAATTTAAAGAGGAGGAAGGCGCTGCGTTGCGGGGCCTTGTGAGTGCACTCGAGGCGACTACCAAGAAGCAGCGTGCCAAGCAACTGGAGGCCGCGAAACCCCGACAATTGGACGTGGAAACTTCGGCTTCCGATCGAAAAAGTAATGAAAATGTCGTTAGTGCGCTTCAGGTGGAACGAGAGGCTCGACGCGTTGACAAGGAGCGCCACATGGCGGAAGTTGCAGCTTTGAGGGCCGAAAATGCGCTCCTTTTGAAGGACGTGGACCGAAAAGACGAGGAACTTCAGCGACTGGAAGACCAGGTGAATACACACAAGGCGCGCATTACTGGATTGGAACAAGCTTTGAAACAGGAGCAAAACGCTGGCATGGAGCGCTTGAAAGCGAAGCAAGACCTTGTCGTGGCAATGGAGAAACAGATTCAACAGATGCAGCTCCGAAGACGGTCGAGCGTTGCTGCCGCGTTAGCTCAAGCCGAGTTGGAAGGACGAGACACGGTGGGTTTTGGTCCAAAAGAGCGACTCAAGACGAATCGGGAGAGTGTCGAGTGCAGTGACGAGGAGCCCGACACGCCTCCAGGAACGCCACCGCCGATTGCGTCGGGTCTCTTACCTCCTGAAGACCCCACTGCGGATCAAACGATTCGAGATTGGTCTGAGAATCGCAAGATCAAGGCCGCGCGTAGTTATGACGAAGCGCTCGATCTCGATCGATTAGACGAATTGATTCGAAAATTGCCTTATGAGCATCAAGAAGGAGCGAGTCGGGTCTTGATGGGTGCGTTAGATCCCGACTCGTCAGCCGAGCCCGTGTACGAGTCACAGATTGTTTTGCGTCACTTGTCGTCCGAGCGCCAAGCCGAATTGCGCGAATATTTAGTGCCACTTTTAAAGGCCCATCCTGCATTACGCATTTCGTACTTTACCATGGAACGCCGGACATTGGTGACGGATGTTCGAATTCAGATTGAACGACGCCGAAATTCTGTCTTGGGAGGCTTTGTGCCTGGCGAAGTGCGTTTTGGAAAGAATCACATGTTCTTAGGGCCGTCGTCCGATGACGTGGGGAAGCTCGTCCCTCACATGCCTCGGATTATCAGTTCAGGAGGCAAAGCGATTTATGTCTCTAAGCCCAAGAACAGTGACAATTTAATGTACTTATCATCGCCGTTTGAACGAGCGAGTGAAGTCACGGATGACATGGATACGGCGTCCGAATCGGCCGAAGCGCCGGATGTGGTCATGTCGAAGCGCAAGTGGGGAGGCATCAATGCGGCCAAATTTATTGGCACCATGGCCGCTGGAGCCAAACAGCGAGTTGCTGCTACGTTTAAAAATGCAAAATACACGCACGAAGGGACGTCGTGTCAGTTTTGTAAGATGACGCCCATTGTGGGCGACCGGTATTCGTGTGAGACGTGCGTCGGGTTTGATTTGTGCGAGAACTGCTACTCGCTTGGCGGCCACGGGCTTGAAAATTCGGACGAGCTCTTTTATCGCGTTCAGGAACTCACATTGGCGCGCTGCCCTCGTCTCGCGGAAGAAGCAGATTTATTGGAACTCATGCGGTTTGAAATTTGTCGCTCAAATCTTCGGAAATTTAGTTTCTGTCTTAATTGGCTGGCTGATATTGTCAATGGCAAGACCTCTAAAGATTTGCAGGCTCGGGCGCTGGAAATTCCTAGTATTCGTCGGGACGTACGCAAGGTGTTTGTGCCGTTACTGATGCGCGTGTGTAGTGACCGAGAAGATATTGAAGTCAAGACAGAGTGGGAGCTAGAGGATGATAATCAAGCTCCCGTTCGAAGTGTCGGCGGTGGCATTAGTGAAGGAGATGGCCGATTTTTGGAGACCCTTCGAATTTGGGTGGCGGATCAATATCGGACGACCTCGCCATTTGTCGAACGAAGTTTGCTTAAGTACCGAGAAGGAGAAGAAGGAGATGAAGACGTAGACGGAAGTGACAGTGACCGTGGCCACACGCGCGTGAATGGTGACGATGGTGTAAGTGATTCAGACGGAGTGAGAGAGGACCCTTCAGGTTTTGTGGAGGAAGTGAGTAGCCAGCCGGGCTCTTCTGATCGCAGCCGTAAGACTAGTGACGCTTTTTAGAACCAAGTGCTAAGGCAAGAGAGCCAATTCATGTCGTTTAGGAATTCTTATACTGCCTGGTGGTTGCTTTTCAATGTTTTTTTAAATTTTGTAAAGCAATAATATTTGATGAGGGCTGCAACTTTTTAAGTTTCTATCAAAACAACTCGTTTAGGATTCTGAACCTGCTATCATAATTAATAATGAATTTGTCGGAGGGTACAGCAAAATTGTTTAATATCATTTTATAAAACCTATGTGTGAATTATACGAAAGTTGTAGGCAAGCACGTCGTAATGCGGCCACGCTCTACTTAAACACACACCCTAGCACAGCGAGGAAGGGGTTCAACCTGCTTCTCTTGCGTGCAGTGAGGTAGTTGTGGTGGCGCGAAAGCGACCTCACCCAATACACTAAGTACTCTGGTTAAGTGTCGTCACGGGAGCGGTAATCCGTCTCCTCGTGCGCACTTACCAAGTAGAAAGTAGTTTTCAGACTGATTTAAATTTAATAAAATTAAACACAAATACCTATTTTTACCAATTAAAATGTTATCCTTAAGTACACCAAGTGTGCTTAAAGTACTGTGTAACATAAGGGCAACTTTAGCCCGTTACACCATTTCCCTCTTCAAGAACGAATTCGCTTTTTTAAATTCGTCAAAGAGGAGAGAGAGACTGCGAGCAGCTTTACGCGCCGCTAGTTCACTCGATCACTCTAGCGCACGTGTTTCCATATACGGCGCCCAAGATGCCACCTTAAAGGGGCCACG
>NC_090624.1:976072-985578 GCF_004359215.1 Bremia lactucae | reverse complement strand
TTTCGTGACGACGCGTTTGCGTCATCCCAGGTACAGGGGTCTGTACCTGTTGTAACCTCAACAGTTCTGCCTGTTGAGAACCTTGCTGATTCAGCAAGACTACTCTTTCTTTCATCTCGTCAAGTTCATGTTGTATGAACTTGGCGATGACTGAATGGAGGGCATCTCTATTCAAATTGGATAGCATTGCCAAGTTGCATTGTTTCCTACGGTCGAACTCATTCGTTCGACCGCACTTCTTTCTATGTCACTTAGAAAGGGAGTAGCTTTCAGGGGAAACGTGATACGTATTCCCACTACCATCTAACATATCCATGTTAGATGTGGGAAATGTGGTCCTTGGACGGACTACAAAGTGCTACCAGGTGTAACGGGGCACTATGACTGTACTGTTTCAGTACAAGTCCACTTCGCACTGCTTCAGTTGCGAGTGGTGCCCTACGTTAATTGACGTACACTGTACGTGCAGAGGAAGACTTCTCTTAAGGCATTTAGCTTAAGGGGGTAAAATGAAAACTGTATTAAATAATTAAGTGTCTCTTGTTCTATCTTTGTAAATGCTAACTTAATTATAATCTTATACTAAACATGTAAATGAATTCTTATCTCTATCTTATCTGTATCTCTCTTTGATTACTCCTACAGCTGATTAGTCTGCGGAATAAATAGGTATAATGGTCTATACCTATTTATGGATAGGAATTCTGAATATTACTATATAAAGTAATATCCTGCAAATATTATCTACCTTTTAGATAATATATTAATTAACAACCTTTGAGTGTTAATTTCATGTAACGATACACCCCGTTACAAATCGCGAATCGTTATAAGACACGATTGTGCGATGCGCATGGAGGCGCCATACTTAGTTGGATATAAATATAATAAGCTCAGTAATAGATAGAAGATCATTCCGTAGATAACTTATATCAATACAGTTTTACTTTTTCCTAATTCTAATCCTTTAAATCACTTTTGGTATCTAAAGACTCGAAGCTTCTTAAAAAATTCCTCTGTAGCCCTGTGTACGTGAAGGTTCGAGGTACCTAACCTTCACTGTAACCAGTGTAAGGTCAACTAGTATTTACTAGTACTAGTGAGAGGTGCCCCGATACACATGGTAGCACTTCGTAGTCCGTCCAGCGACCTACGCACGTTCCATCCAACATGGACATGTTGGATGAAGAAGGAAATAGCTCCCCAGCCCTTAAGAAGAGATATCAATAGCATACGGCCATAGCCGAGTTCATTCAACATGAACTCGACGGGGCTCAAGAAAAGTAACCTTGCTTCACCAGCAAGGCTCTCAACGCGGAGGTGTTGAGAGAACAGGGTGCTTAACAGTCGGAACTGTTGAGACAGCAGCATGTATATGCTGCTAATGACCCGACGCTTCCGCGTTGACCCGAATGCTTAAAGATAGAAATGTCTAAGTTTAAGGCAGATGAGAGCGACTCCATTTTGAGATAGTCAGACAGCGCTATAGAAGCTCGTCGTGTCAGTGATGATGCGACGAAAGTAATATTTGGCATGTCCAACTTAGCCGGACGTGCCAAATCTTAGGCCTTGGGGCTGAAGCTTCACGACCCATTACTTTTTGGGTCGTATGAGGTCTTAAAGACCCGGCTAAGACAAACATTTGAGCCGCAACGTGCCGAACTCGGGGCTCGGGCCGAGCTCCTAGATTCGAAGCAGGGCAAGCGTGACATTCACGCTTATGCCAAACATACACGATATCTGGTCAGTTGTATCGTTAGTCATCCATGAGGTTAACCACATCGCTTTGAAAATAAAATGTCAAATAAGTTGCCACTTTAGTTTCTAGTCGACTATGGGGCGTCAAATAACTTAATTAAACGACAATCGCTAGAGGATCGCAGGATCAAAAAAATAATAGAGCGAGCTATTCTTCTAACGAGGAGGACAGTGCGTCTAGCTACAGGCGCATCTGTAATAGTAAAAAAGCGGGTTGTTGGTGTCCAATACACGGCAACGGACATACAATTGGATGATGATTCCATCGTACAAGATTTGGATGACAAATTTGATGTCATCCTTGGAAAACCATGGCTCAGAAAGTACGAGCCATGCATAATTTGGCAGCATCAAGCCGTAACGATGACTATCTCTTGTTCATCACATGGCCAGTTGATGAACGTCTTCGATCGTCCACAAGCGTGTGGATGTCCTACGATTAAGCGCTATGGCCTCACTTGTGGGTCGGTCGTTAGCATGACTGCACAAGACTCAGTGTGATAATCCAGCACACTGTGGACTTAGATCCCAACGGCTGTGCACAAGCACAAGCAGCGTCGAAGGTCCACCATTGTGACTTGGACATAGTTTCCGATGGCTGTGCACAAGAACAGGAAGCGTCGAAGTTCGACCACTCGAAAAAGTTGAGTGGTTCGAGACAAGGATGCTTGTTTGAAAAGCAACATCGAAGAAAGTTTGAAACGCTCGTCTATAAGAGACAGTGCGAAAGTCCAAGATCGACTGGAGAGTCAATCGTAGAAGAACTCGCTTTGGTGATGCAACCACAGCTAGAGGCAATTGGGGAGGACTCCCCATGGTTTAGAGATATCGTTAGAGAAGCGGTTTATGAAGGTCACACTTATCTTCAGGGGTTTGCCTACAAACCATAAAAAATAACCAAAAAACAAAAAAAAATAAACAAGCGGTTGGAATGCTGTAAGTAGTTTTGGTTCCTATAAGAAAATTCTGTGGAAATAACTCCCCGGAAATCTGTTGTCAAAGATTCCTAGGTACCTTTAAACAAAGTTTCAAAGAAGAAACTGAGACAAATAATGTCCTAGTAAACAATGGATCAAGTGTAGGCGCTTATGCACCTGATCTAATATCGCCTCCGAAGTTAACTTCGGATATAACTCAATTGCCAACGCTAAAACCGAAACTGTTCTTGCGGGGGGGGGGTGATCTGTGTAGTGGCAAAGTCAAGCAGATTTGCGTACTTGTCACAGATGACAACTACGTGGCCAATATTCGGTCGGCAATAGTATTTCCTGAGAACGAACGGGTTCTCATCAGCTCATCGACGGACGAAAGTGTCCTGGATGAGAAGACTCGGATTAAAAGTCTTACGTCCCAATCCCGGAAGTCTTTGAAGACACACCTTGTATTTTAGAATTAATAATGTTTAAGATGTCTTCCCTGAAACAGTACCTTGCGAGTTACCGAAGGATAAAGGCACTCGACACGAAATCGACCTAATTCCAGGTTCGAAATACTGTGTCTTGCAATAGTCATTGCCTCGTGAACATGTAATAGCGATGGATAAATTCTTTGCCGATCCCTTAGCAGCGGGCCATGTGAGGGAGTCATCTTCCACACATAGCTCTCCGACCTTCTGTGCACGTAAAGGAGGATGGCGAATTGTGCATGCATTCAATAAACTGAACGCTGCAACTGTACCGGCTCAAACGGCGATACCACAAAAAGACTTAAACATTGATGGTATGTCAAAGAGCACTATCTTTTCAGCAATAATATTGATGGATGTATTTTATCAGATCCTTATGCGTGAACAGGATATCCCTTTCACAGCAGTAAGCACTCCAAGCGGGATCCTATTGGAGTGGCTAGTCACGCACGCCACAGGGACTTATTAATGCCCTGCAATATAAAACACATGTGCAGCCAATCTGTTGAGATCGATGCGAGATTTCACACCGAGTTATTTTGATGATATCTTCGTTCATAGCAGAGCCATGAACGGAATGAAGCACATCGACCCACATCCGAAAGGTTCTTATTATGCGTAAGCACAAGTTGTATGCAAATCTCAAGAAGTGTATCCTTCGAGGGTATCAATTAAAGGGTGATGCAATCACCAATCCTGGCAATTGTGGACCAAGACCGACCTTTTGATGTGGTCTGTGACGCCAGCGATTTTGCAATCGGCGTTAACGCAATAATGCACAGACGGCGCAGAGCACGTCGTCAGCTATCAATCGGATCAGCTTTAGCTTGCCGAACGCAATGATCAAGTGCATGACAAGAAACTCTTTGCCATGAAAGACGCACGGCTTAGTTTAGGGTCTATCTCTTGGAAGATAGACCGTTCATTGTATATACGGACCATGCATCTTTACGCGCGGTCGTAAGCAGTCCACTCTTCTTGCAAAGCATGGCGAGATCGTTGTCTTTCTTCGCGGAGTATAATATCTTCGTGAAATATTAACCAGGACGACTTAATGTCGTCGCGGATACGTTATCACGCCGACCCAATTTCGAGCGCACTCCAACAGTTAAAATAATCCCACTGTTTCAACACTTATTACAAATGTTCCGTCATCAACTTTGTTTGATGACATAGCGAAAGCCTACCCAGAAGATAGAGACTTTCAGCATTTAATAGATCATCTGATGAATCTATCTAATATTTTCTTAAACATTTACCGGCTTTAGATCGATCGTCATCAGATCGATACACAACACGCAACGGCTTACTGTACTATAGAGCAGTGCCGGCGACACTGCACGTGTCGCCGTCCCAACTCACAATGATTTGCGCTTGCGCATCATGTATGAGTGCCACGATGCACCAACAAGTGGGCATCGTGGACGTGAGAAAACTTATCTCGCAGTAACTCGCGACTATTACTGGCCCCGCCAGTATCAGTTCGTGCGCAAGTACATTCGTGCTTGCGAGGTATGTCAACGAGTGAGCACCTCTCCAACCTCTACCATTTCCAGCAGAATGTTGGCAGTCCGTATCTATGGACTTCGTCTTCGGATTTCCCGAAGACGATCACAAAATTAATGGAATCTTTGTTCTTGTAGGCAGATTCAGCAAAATAGTACATCATGCGGCAGTGCCAGAGTCAATCACGGCTTCGGGCTGTGCCCGTGTCTTTATCGACACGGTATTCAGACTCCACGGTTTATTCCATGAGCTGGTCTCCGATAGAAATCCACGATTCACGGCGAAGTTTTGGCAAAATGTGCTCCGATCTCAGGAGACACGGCTGACTGTATCAACTTCTGATCAGGCGCATACAGATCAAGAGTATAAGCGCCTTTTCTTGATCCGTCATTAACCATTCAATGTGTCGGTTTCTTCCTGGGATTTATCCACAGGCTGCCGAGGGATCAATGCCTCGGGATGCTGAAGTCTAGTCTCTTCAGCATTAACTAATTGAGGAGATTTCCCCTCAAGTACGTGGGGACCTCTTCCCTCAACGTCTTCCGAATGTGATTGCGCTATCACAGTCGGGTCCTCTACGGCCGACTTTCTACTCGACCTAGGATCATCGTGTTGTCCCTTTGGGGCAACCGGTATACTCCTTGAATGTCGCCCACCAAGCGTACATTCATATCTCAATCCACTCGACCTCTTCGAGTGGTGGACCTTCGGCGCTGCCTGTGCATTAACACAGCCGCCGGCAGCTGACCCCACAGGGTGATTAGTAACCGTACTGTGATCTTGTGCAGTCGTACTTACGACCGTACCACCAGTGAGGCCATCGCACTCACTCGTGGTACATCCACACGCTTGTGGACGCTCCATGACGTTCATAAGATGGCCATCGGATGAACAAGTGGCAGGCATCTTTACGGATCGTGCTGCCGGCTGATCCTTGGCTCATATTTTCTGAGCCAAGGTAGACCTAGGATGACATCAAATTTATCATCCAAATTCAGTACGATGAAATCATCATCGTACTGTAAATCTTTTAATGTGTAGTGAAATTTCACTACGCGTTTCATTACTGGCGCCTGTCGCTAGACGCACCGTTATCCCCGTTGGAGGGATGTCGCGCTCAATATTTTTGAGCCTACGACTCTCTAGCGACTGGCGACAAATAAAGTTATTCGGCGCTTTACAGTCCACAAGGGCTCTAAATGACAAATCATTTGTCACTTTTAATTTCAAGGTGATGTGGGAAATCTCATCACCAGGTGCAGAGACACATAATGATTGTGTGTCTGGAGCAATTTTCGTCAAGAGATTTGCAAATTTTCTTGAGGTTGCTGGATCAGTAGGGCATTGCGCCCCTACTGACCCCGACCGTTTTTTGGCGGTCCGCCTCGCTGTTGCGATTTCGCAACAACGTCGGACCCGCGACGTTGCCCTTTTTGGATAATTACGTTCAGTACTTTTCGGTGCTGGGCGTGGCGTACTAAACTCATGAGCGTAGTGTCCTAATTTTTGGCAGCGATGGCATTACTGCAATCGCTTATTGCTCGAAAAGCAAGGTCTCTCGCTTTCGACGTAAGAGAGGTCCATGGGTCTGTACCTCCGAACTATTGTCGTCTTGGAGGACGATACAACGACGAACTAGCTTGAGCCTGTCTCAAGCTAAAGTCCTCCTGTTCCGCAACGGATATTGCTTCTTCAAGCGTATCCAGTTCCAAGCGGAACAGGTGGGTCTTAACGGGACCATCCGTAAGACCTTGCATGAACACCGTAATTATCGTGTGTTCATGGACTGGGATATTTGTAATACAACTCGCTAAGAGTCGTATGCGCTGGGCATATGCGTGAACATCACGCTTGCCTTGCTTGAGTTTCAGAAGCTCTGAACGAGCTCTGAACTCAGCCCTTGGTGGTTCAAACGTCTGTCTGAGTCGGGTTTTAAAAGCCTCTAGCGACCCAAAGACATATGCGTCGCGCAACTTAAGGCCCAATGCCCAAGTTTTGACACAACCTGTCAGATTTAATTGAGCGAATGCGATTTCCATTTGCTCGTCGATGACGTGACGTGCCCTTATGGCATAGTCTAATCGACAAACCATCTCAAGAGGGAGTCTTCTTCGACTCCCCTATACTTAGAGATGTCAATCTTTAAAGTCATCTCAGGTACAGGGGTCGGTACCTGTTGTAACCTCATCAGTTCTGCCTGTTGAGAGCCTTGCTGATTCAGCAAGGCTACTTTTTCCTTCATTTCGTCAAGTTCGTGTTGTATAAACCACATTGCTTTGAAAATAAAATGTCAAATAAGTTGCCACTTAAGTTTCTAGTCGATTATGGGGCGCAAATAATTTAATTAAACGACAATCGCTAGAGGATCGCAGGATCAAAAAAAAATAATTGAGCGAGCTTCTTCTAACGAGGAGGACAGTGCGTCTAGCTACAGACGCATCTTTAATAATAAACAAGCGTGTTGTTGGTGTCCAATACACGGCAACGGACATACAATTGGATGATGATTTCATCGTACAAGATTTGGATGACAAATTTGATGTCATCCTTGAAAAACCATGGCTCAGAAAGTACGAGCCATGCATAATTTGGCAGCATCAAGTCGTGACGATGACTATCTCTTGTTCATCAGATGGCCAGTTGATGAACGTCTTCGATCGTCCACAAGCGCGTGGATGTCCTACGATTAAGCGCTATGGCCTCACTTGTGGGTCGGTCGTTAGCATGACTGCACAAGACTCAGTGTGATAATCCAGCACACTGTGGACTTAGATCCCAACGGCTGTGCACAAGCACAAGCAGCGTCGAAGGTCCACCATTGTGACTTGGACATAGTTTCCGATGGCTGTGCACAAGAACAGGAAGCGTCGAAGTTCGACCACTCGAAAAAGTTGAGTGGTTGGAGACAAGGATGCTTGTTTGAAAAGCAACATCGAAGAAAGTTTGAAACGCTCGTCTATAAGAGACAGTGCGAAAGTCCAAGATCGACTGGAGAGTCAATCGTAGAAGAACTCGCTTTGGTGATGCAACCACAGCTAGAGGCAATTGGGGAGAACTCCCCATGGTTTAGAGATATCGTTAGAGAAGCGGTTTATGAAGGTCACACTTATCTTTAGGGGTTTGCCTACAAACTATAAAAAATAACCAAAAAACCAAAAAAACCTAAACAAGCGGTTGGAATGCTGTAAGTAGTTTTGGTTCCTATAAGAAAATTCTGTGGGAATAATTCCCCGGAATTCTGTGGTCAAAGATTCCTAGGTACCTTTAAGAAAAGTTTCAAAGAAGAAACTGAGACAAATAATGTCCTAGTAAACAATGTATCAAGTGTAGGCGCTTATACACCTGATCTAATATCGCCTCCGAAGTTAACTTCGGATATAACTCAATTGCCAACGCTAGAACCGAAACTGTTCTTGCGGGGGGGAGGTGATATGTGTAGTGGCAAAGTCAAGCAGATTTGCGTACTTGTCACAGATGACAACTACGTGGCCGATATTCGGTCGGCAATAGTATTTCCTGAGAACGAACGGGCTCTCATCAGCTCATCGATGGACGAAAGTGTCCTGGATGAGAAGACTCGGATTAAAAGTCTTACGTCCCAATTCTGGAAGTCTTTGAAGACACATCTTTTATTTTAGAATTAATCATGTTTAAGATGCCTTCCCTGAAACAAACACCTTGCGAGTTACCGAAGGATAAAGGCACTCGACACGAAATCGACCTAATTCCAGGTTCGAATCACTGTGTCCTACGATAGTCATTGCCTCGTGAATATGTAATAGCGATCGATAATTCTTTGCCGGTCGCTTAGCAGCGGGCCATGTGAGGGAGTCATCTTCCACACATAGCTCTCCGACCTTCTGTGCACGTAAAGGAGGATGGCGAATTGTGCATGCATTTAATAAACTGAACGCTGCAACTGTACCGGCTCAAACGGCGATACCACAAAAAGACGTAAACATTGATGGTATGTTAAAGAGCACTATCTTTTCAGCAATAATACTGATGGATGCATTTTATCAGATCCTTATGCGTGAACAGGATATCCCTTTTACAGCAGTAAGCACTCCAAGCGGGATGCTATTGGAGTGGCTAGTCACGCACGCTACAGGGACTTATTAATGCCCTGCAATATAAAACACATGTGCAGCCAATCTGTTGAGATCGATGCGAGATTTCACACCGAGTTATTTTGATGATGTCTTCGTTTATAGCAGAGCCATGAACGGAATGAAGCACATCGACCCACATCCGAAAGGTTCTTATTATGCGTAAGCACAAGTTGTATGCAAATCTCAAGAAGTGTATCCTTCGAGGGTATCAATTAAAGGGTGATGCAATCATCAATCCTGGCAATTGTGGACCAAGACCGACCTTTTAATGTGGTCTGTGACGCCAGCGATTTTGCAATCGGCGTTAACGCAATTATGCACAGACGGCGCAAGCACGTGTGCTTCAATCTGATCAGTCCTGGCAATTGTGGACCAAGACCGACCTTTTAATGTGGTCTGTGACGCCAGCGATTTTGCAATCGGCGTTAACGCAATTATGCACAGACGGCGCAGAGCACGTCGTCAGCTATCAATCTGATCAGCTTTAGTTTGCCAAACGCAATGATCAAGTGCATGACAAGGAACTCTTTGCCATGAAAGACGCACGGCTAAGTTTAGGGTCTAACTCTTGGAAGATAGACCGTTCATTGTATATACGGACCATGCATTTTTACGCACGGTCGTAAGCAGTCCACTCATCTTGCAAAGCATGGCGAGATCGTTGTCTTTCTTCGCGGAGTATAACTTTTTAGTATAAACTAGGACGACCCAGCGCCGTCGCTGAT
>NC_090624.1:972960-975972 GCF_004359215.1 Bremia lactucae | reverse complement strand
CCGCCCTGCTGCTTGCGCTTCATGTCCTCGTGTAGGAGTCGAGACGTCATCAGCTTCCAAGTCAACGTATCCGCCTGCGATTCGACACCATGATAAGAAGCTGCAACGAGTCACTAAAACTCCCAAGAAACATGATACCCATGCATCTCTCACTCACCGAGGCTTTCACATCGTCGAGTTGCTCCGCTAGCGTTCTAAGCTTGCTGATAAGTTCCACGACATTATCATCTTCTTCCATCATTGTTGTGATGAAAAGTCGACGAAGAAAGAGCTTGTTTGCGAGGCCCCTCTTCTAGAAGTGTCCTTCACTCGTGGCCATTCATCATGCACAACACTTTACGATAGGACCAGCGACAGCTGCGAGTCTTCCATTGCGAGAAATAATCGCTAGTGCCTTTCGAGACTACCTCTTGAAGGACGCCTAGTCCATCTACATTCGTGCAGTGCTCCAGCTTGATCTACTTCCCACAAGTCCCTTTCCTTTAGCACCATCTGCATCTTGAACTTCCACGTGTGAAAGTTGGTGCTATCGCATTTGTTGATCCGACTTGGTGTAGAGGCGTTCACGGTAGCAAAGCAAAGGCTGTGTATTGGGCGGGAAGGCAGAGTTGGCGGGGCTTGGGTTCATAACCTGCTGTTAAAGGCCATGTGAGCATTAGTTGGCAAAATGCAAAGAACCTTTATTAAAGTCCTTAGTTCGCAAACGGTTTGCTACCTCTAAGCCTATTGGATACTCTACTGAGTTTACTTACTGGATGCATCTATTCAAGTCAATCAGCTTTTACCACGCGAAGGTCCCATCTTGAAGTCGATCCTCGCCCATCTTGAAGTCGATCCTCGCCCATTTTGAGGTCGATCCTCGCCCATCTTGAAGTCGATTCTCGCTCATCTTGAAGTCGATCCTCGCCCATCTTGAAGTCGATCCTTGCCTTTTTTGAAGTCGATCCTCTCCCATCTTGAAGTTGATCACCGCTTATGTTAAAGTTGATCATCTATTTTTCGCGGAACCGTCTTTTCAGGTGTTGCATGTAGAGGGTCGAAATCGTGCTATGTCGATGATTCATTAGTGCTTACCGTTAAGCCTTATGCATGCAGAGGTGCATCCTTAACAACAGTAACTTGTGCACAACTTTGCCGCTCAAGGTGCTTATCGGCAACAAGATGAACGTCAATTGGGAAGAAGACCTTGTAATTCTGCATGAACTTCTTCGAACTTATCATGTGCTGCGTCGCTTCCGAGACGAACAGCCATACATTGTTTGGCTTGGCAGAGCCGCTGCTACTGCCAAACGAGAAAAGAAAATTGCTAGAATCTTCAATCTGTGCGACGTTTTACGCTGTGACCGATATTGCTCCGCGTCATTCTGGACTCGCGAAGGGCAATCCGCGATCCAGTGTCCTTGTTTGCCGCAATTCTGGCACGCACCAGTCTTGCTCACCGGCCGTCCTTTGCGCTTAGCATCCTTCATCATAAATGCTTGACAAGACGCAGCTCCGTTGCCGCCCTGCTCCTTGCGCTTCATATCCTCGTGCAGGAGTCGAGACGTCACCAGCTTCCAAGTCAACGTATCTGAGCGCGATTCCAACACCGTGAGAAGAAGCTGCAACGAACCCCTAAGACTCTTAAAAAGCGTGATACCCAAGTCTGCATTCGCTCACCGGGGCCCTCACATCGTCGAGTTGCTCCGCTAGCGTTCTGAGCTTGTTGATGGGTTCTACGACATCACTCACCTTCTTTCATCATTGTTGTAAAGAAACGTCGACGAAGAAAGAGCTTGTTTGCGAGGCTCCTCTTCTCGAAGTGTCCTTCCTCTCCTGCGTATTACTTGACGATCGGAGCAGCGGCTGCAGCGAGTCTTCCATCGCAAGAAAGAATCGCCTGTTTCTTTTTTCGAGACAAGCTCTTAGAGGTCGTCTGATTCATCGCATGTGGCAGTGCTCCAGCTTGAATCACGCCCCATAAGTCCCTTTGCATGTAAAGGCGCATCGTTAACAACAGTAGCTTGTGCGCAACGTTGCCGCTCGAGGTGCTTATCGGCAACAAGATGAACGTCAATTGGGAAGAAGACCTTGTAATTCTGCATCAACTTCTTCGATTTTGTCATGTGCTGCGTCGCTTCCGAGACGAACAGTCATACATCGTTTAGCTTGGCACAGCCGCTGTTACTGCCAACCGAGAAAAGATAATTGCTAGAATCTTCAATCTGTGCGACGTTTGAACACCGGGACCGATATCGCTCCGCGTCATTCTGGACTCGCGAAGGGCAATCCGCGATCCAGTATCCTTGTTTGTCGCAATTCTGGCACGCACCAGTCTTCTTCACCGGCCGTCCTTTTCGCTTAGCATCCTTCATCATAAACGCTTGATAAGACGCAGCTCCGTTGCCGCCCTGTTCCTTGCGCTTCATGTCCTCGTGTAGGAGTCGAGACGCTATCAGCTTCCAAGTCAACGTATCCGCGCGCAATTCCAACACCGTGAGAAGCAACGAGTCACTAAGACTCCCAAGAAGCGTAATAACCAAGTCGCCCTCGAAAATCACTGGGACCCTCACATCGTCGAGCTGCTCCGCTAGCGTTCTGAGGTTGTTGATTGGTTCCACGATATCATCACCTTCTTTCATCATTGTTGTAAAGAAACGTCGACGAAGAAAGAGCTTGTTTGCGAGGCTCCTCTTCTCGAAGTGTCCTTCCTCTCCTGCGTATTACTTGACGATCGGAGCAGCGGCTGCAGCGAGTCTTCCATCGCAAGAAAGAATCGCCTGTTTCTTTTTTCGAGACAAGCTCTTAGAGGTCGTCTGATTCATCGCATGTGGCAGTGCTCCAGCTTGAATCACGCCCCATAAGTCCCTTTGCATGTAAAGGCGCATCGTTAACAACAGTAGCTTGTGCGCAACGTTGCCGCTCGAGGTGCTTATCGGCAACAAGATGAACGTCAATTGGGAAGAAGACCTTGTAATTCTGCATCAACTTCTTCGATTTTGTCATGTGCTGCGTCGCTTCCGAGACGAACAG
>NC_090624.1:969493-972542 GCF_004359215.1 Bremia lactucae | reverse complement strand
TGCTCCGCTAGCGTTCTGAGCTTGTTGATGGGTTCTACGACATCATCGCCTTCTTCCATCATTGTTGGGAAGAAACGTCGACGAAGAAAGAGCTTGTTTGCGAGGCTCCTCTTCTCGAAGTGTCCTTCCTCTCCTGCGTATTACTTGACGATCGGAGCAGCGGCTGCAGCGAGTCTTCCATCGCAAGAAAGAATCGCCTGTTTCTTTTTTCGAGACAAGCTCTTAGAGGTCGTCTGATTCATCGCATGTGGCAGTGCTCCAGCTTGAATCACGCCCCATAAGTCCCTTTGCATGTAAAGGCGCATCGTTAACAACAGTAGCTTGTGCGCAACGTTGCCGCTCGAGGTGCTTATCGGCAACAAGATGAACGTCAATTGGGAAGAAGACCTTGTAATTCTGCATCAACTTCTTCGATTTTGTCATGTGCTGCGTCGCTTCCGAGACGAACAGTCATACATCGTTTAGCTTGGCACAGCCGCTGTTACTGCCAACCGAGAAAAGATAATTGCTAGAATCTTCAATCTGTGCGACGTTTGAACACCGGGACCGATATCGCTCCGCGTCATTTTGGACTCGCGAAGGGCAATCCGCGATCCAGTGTCGTTGTTTGCCGCAATTCTAGCACGCATCATTCTTCTTCACCGGCCATCCTTTGTGCTTAGCATCCTTCATCATAAACGCTTGACAAGACGCAGCTCCGTTGCCGCCCTGCATCTTGCGCTTCATGCCCTCGTGTAGGAGTCGAGACGTCACCAGCTTCGAAGTAACGTATCCGCGTACGATTCGACACCGTTAAAAGAAGCTGCAACGAGTCACTAGAACCCCCAAGAAGCGTAATAACCAAGTCGCCCTCGCTCACCGGGACCCTCACATCGTCGAGTTGCTTCGCTAGGGCTTGTTGATTAGTTTCACGACATCGTCACCTTTTTTCATCATTGTTGTAAAGAAACGTCGACGAAGAAAGAGCTTGTTTGCGAGGCTCCTCTTCTCGAAGTGTCCTTCCTCTCCTGCGTATTACTTGACGATCGGAGCAGCGGCTGCAGCGAGTCTTCCATCGCAAGAAATTATCGTCAGTTTCTTCTTTCGAGACAAGCTCTTGAAGGTCGTCTGATCCATCGCATTCGGGCAGTGCTCCAGCTTGAATCACGTCTCATAAGTCCTTTTGCATGTAAAGGCGCATCCTTAACAACAGTAACTTGTGCGCAACTTTGCCGCTCGAGGTGCTTATCGGCAACAAGATGAACGTCAATTGGGAAGAAGACCTTGTAGTTCTGCATGAACATCTTCGACATTTGTCATGTGCTGCGTCGCTTCCGAGACGAACAGCCATACATCGTTTGGCTTGGCAGAGCCGCAGCTACTGCTAACCGAGAAAAAAATTGCTAGAATCTTCAATCTGTGCGACGTTGAAACGCTACGACCGATACCGCTCTGCGTCATTCTGGACTCGCGAAGGGCAATCCGCGATCCAGTGTCCTTGTTAGCGTCAATTCTGGCACGCACCAGTCTTCCTCACCGGCCGTCCTTTGCGCTTAGCATCCTCCATCGTAAACCCTTGACAAGACGCAGCTCAGTCGCCGCCTTGCTCCTTGCGCTTCATGCCCTCGTGTAGGGGTCGAAACGTCACCAGCTTCCAAGTAACGTATCTGCGCGCGATTCCAACAACGTGAGAAGAAGCTGTAACGAGTCACTAAGCCTCCAGAGCTGCTGTTAATGCCAACCGAGAAAAGATAATTGCTAGAATCTTCAATCTGTGCGACGTTTGAACACTGCGAGCGATATCGCTTCGCGTCATTCTGGACTCGCGAAGGGCAATCCGCGATCCAGTATCCTTGTTTGCCGCAATTCTGGCACGCATCAGTCTTCTTCACCGGCCATCCTTTGTGCTTAGCATCCTTCATCATAAACGCTTGACAAGACGCAGCTCCGTTGCCGCCATGCAACTTGCGCTTCATGCCCTCGTGTAGGGGTCGAAACGTCACCAGCTTCCAAGTCAACGTATCCGCGCGCGATTTCAACACTGTGATAAGAAGCTGCAACGGTCACTAAGACTCTTAAAAAGCGTGATACCCAAGTCTGCATTCGCTCACCGGGGCCCTCACATCGTCGAGTTGCTCCGCTAGCGTTCTGAGCTTGTTGATGGGTTCTACGACATCATCACCTTCTTTCATCATTGTTGTGAAGAAACGTCGACGAAGAAAGAGCTTGTTTGCGAGGCTACTCTTCTCGAAGTGTCCTTCACTCGTGGCCATGCATCATGCGCAACACTTGACGAAAGGAGCAGCGACAGCTGCGAGTCTCTCATTGCTAGAAATAATCGCTAGTGTCCTTCGAGACTACCTCTTGATGGTCGCCTGGTCCACCTATATTCGTGCAGTGCTCCAGCTTGATCAACTCCCCACAAGTCCCTTTCCTCCAGCACCATCTGCATCTTGAACTTCCATGTGTAATAGCTGGTGCCATCGAATTTGTTGATCTGACTTGGTGTAGAGGCATTCATGGTAGCGAAGGCTGTGTATTGGCGGGAAGGCAGAGTTGGCGAGGCTTGGGCTCATACCCTGATGTTAAAGGCCAAGTGAGCACTAATTGGCAGAACGCAAAGCAAGTTTATTAAAAGTCCTTAGTTCGCAAACAGTTTGCTACCTCTAAGCCTACTGGATACTCCACTGGATTTACTTGCTGACTGCATATATTCAAGTCAATCAGCTTTTACCACGCGAAGGTCCCATTTTGAAGTCGATCCTCGCCCATCTTGAAATCGATCCTCGCCCATCTTGAAGTCGATCCTCGCCCATCTTGAAGCCGATCCTCGCCCATTTTGAAGTCGATCCTCGCTCATATTGAAGTTGATCACCGCTTATGTTTAAGTTGTTCATCGATTCTTCGCGGAACCGTCTTTTGTGCTGTCGCATGTAGAGGGTCGCCGTCGTGCTATATCGATGATCCATTAGTGCTTACCGCTAAGTCTCATGCATGCAGAGGTGCATCCTTAACAACAGTAACTTGTGCGCAACTTTGCCGCTCAAGGTGCTTATCGGCAACAAGATGA
>NC_090624.1:937833-941408 GCF_004359215.1 Bremia lactucae | reverse complement strand
TCGGAGCAGCGGCAGCAGCGAGTCTTCCATCGCATGAAATAATCGCTAGTTTCTTTTTTCAAGACAAGCTTTTGAAGGTCGTCTGATCCATCGCATTCGGGCAGTGCTCCAGCTTGAATCACGCCCCATAAGTCCCTTTGAATGTAAAGGCGCATCCTTAACAACAGTAACTTGTGCGCAACTTTGCCGCTCGAGGTGCTTATCGGCAACAAGATGAACGTCAATTGGGAAGAAGACCTTGTAATTCTGCATCAACTTCTTCGATTTTGTCATGTGCTGCGTCGCTTCCGAGACGAACAGCCATACATCGATTGGTTTGGCAGGGCCGCTGCTACTGCCAACCGAGAAAAAAAATTGCTAGAATCCTCAATCTGTGCGACGTTTGAACACTGCGACCAATATCGCTCCGCGTCATTCTGGACTCGCGAAGGGCATCCGCGATCCAGTGTCCTTGTTTGCGTCAATCCTAGCACGCACCAGTCTTATTCACCGGCCGTCCTTTGTGGTACACATCCTTCATCCTAAACGCTTGACAAGACGCAGCTCCGTTGCCGCCCTGCTCCTTGCACTTCATGTCCTCGTGTAGGAGTCGAGGCGTTATGAGCTTCCAAGTCAACGTATCCGCGCGCGATTCCAACACCGTGAGAAGCAACGAGTCACTAAGACTCCCAAGAAGCGTGATAACCTAGTCGCCCTCGCTAACCTGGGCCCTCACATCGTCGAGTTGCTCCGCTAGGGATTGTTGATTGGTTTCACGATATCGTCACCTTTTTTCATCATTGTTGTGAAGCACGTCGACGTAGAAAGAGCTTGTTTGCGAGGCTCCTCTTCTCGAAGTGTCCTTCCTCTCCTGCGTATTACTTGACGATCGGAGCAGCGGCTGCAGCGAGTCTTCCATCGCAAGAAAGAATCGCCTGTTTCTTTTTTCGAGACAAGCTCTTAGAGGTCGTCTGATTCATCGCATGTGGCAGTGCTCCAGCTTGAATCACGCCCCATAAGTCCCTTTGCATGTAAAGGCGCATCGTTAACAACAGTAGCTTGTGCGCAACGTTGCCGCTCGAGGTGCTTATCGGCAACAAGATGAACGTCAATTGGGAAGAAGACCTTGTAATTCTGCATCAGCTTCTTGGATTTTGTCATGTGCTGCGTCGCTTCCGAGACGAACAGTCATACATCGTTTAGCTTGGCACAGCCGCTGTTACTGCCAACCGAGAAAAGATAATTGCTAGAATCTTCAATCTGTGCGACGTTTGAACACCGGGACCGATATCGCTCCGCGTCATTTTGGACTCGCGAAGGGGAATCCGCGATCCAGTTTCGTTGTTTGCCGCAATTCTGGCACGCATCATTCTTCTTCACCGGCCATCCTTTGTGCTTAGCATCCTTCATCATAAACGCTTGACAAGACGCAGCTCCGTTGCCGCCCTGCATCTTGCGCTTCATGCCCTCGTGTAGGAGTCGAGACGTCACCAGCTTCGAAGTAACGTATCCGCGTGCGATTCGACACCGTTAAAAGAAGCTGCAACGAGTCACTAGAACCCCCAAGAAGCGTAATAACCAAGTCGCCCTCGCTCACCGGGACCCTCACATCGTCGAGTTGCTTCGCTAGGGCTTGTTGATTAGTTTCACGACATCGTCACCTTTTTTCATCATTGTTGTGACGTCGACGAAGAAAGAGCTTGTTTGTGAGGCTCCTCTTCTCGAAGTGTCCTTCCTGTCCTGCGTATTATTTGACGATCGGAGCCGTGGCTGCAGCGAGTCTTCCATCGCAAGAAATTATCGTCAGTTTCTTTTTTCGAGACAGGCTCTTGAAGGTCGTCTGATCCATCGCATTCGGGCAGTTCTCCAGCTTGAATCACGTCTCATAAGTCCTTTTGCATGTAAAGGCGCATCCTTAACAACAGTAACTTGTGCGCAACTTTGCCGCTCGAGGTGCTTATCGGTAACAAGATGAACGTCAATTGGGAAGAAGACCTTGTAGTTCTGCATGAGCTTCTTCGACATTTGTCATGTGCTGCGTCGCTTCCGAGACGAACAGTCATACATCGTTTGGCTTGGCAGAGCCGCTGTTACTGCTAACCGAGAAAAAAATTGCTAGAATCTTCAATCTGTGCGACGTTGAACGCTGCGACCGATATCGCTCTGTGTCATTCTGGACTCGCGAAGGGCAATCCGCGATCCAGTTTTCTTGTTTGCGTCAATTCTGGCACGCACCAGTCTTCTTCATCGGCCGTCCTTTGTGGTACACATCCTTCATCATAAACGCTTGACAAGACGCAGCTCCGTTGCCGCCCTGTTCCTTGCGCTTCATGCCCTCGTGTAGGAGTCGAGACGTCACCAGCTTCCAGGTAACGTATTCGCGTGCGATTCGACACCGTGAGAAGAAGCCGCAACGAGTCACTAAAACCCCCAATAAGCGTAATAACCAAGTCGCCCTTGCTCACCGGGACCCTCACATCGTCGAGCTGCTCCGCTAGCGTTCTGAGCTTGTTGATTAGTTCCACGATATCATCACCTTCTTTCATCATTGTTGTGAATAAACGTCGACGAAGAAAGAGTTTGTTTGCGAGGCTCCTCTTCCCGAAGTGTCCTTCCTGTCCTGCGCATTACTTGACGAACGGAGCAGCGGCAGCAGCGAGTCTTCCATCGCAAGAAATAATCGCCAGTTTCTTTTTTTCGAGACAAGGTCTTAGTGGTCGTCTGATCCATCGTATTCGGCAGTGCTCTAGCTTGATCCACGCCCCATAAGTCCATTTGCATGTAAAGGCGCATCCTTAACAACAGTAACTTGTGCGCAATTTTGCCGCTCGAGGTGCTTATCGGTAACAAGATGAACGTCAATTGGGAAGAAGACCTTGTAGTTCTGCATCAACTTCTTCGAACTTGTCATGTGCTGCGTCGCTTCCGAGACGAACAGCCATACATCGATTGGTATGGCAGGGCCGCTACTACTGCCAACCGAGAAAAGAAATTGCTAGAATCTTCAATCTGTGCGACGTTTGAACACTGCGACCGATATCGCTCCGCGTCATTCTGGATTCGCGAAGGGCAATCCGCAACTCAGTGTCCTTGTTTGTCGCAATTCTGGCACGCACCAATCTTCTTCACCGGCCGTTCTTTGCGCTTAGCATCCTTCATCATAAACGCTTGACAAGATGCAGCTCCGTTGCCGCCCTGCTACTTGCGCTTCATGTCCTCCTGTAGTAGTCGAGACGTCACCAGCTTCCAAGTAACATATCCGCGTGCGATTCGACACCGTGAAAAGAAGCTGCAACGAGTCACTAAGACTCCCAAGATGCATAATAACCAAGTCGCCCTCGCTCACCGGGACCCTCACATCATCGAGCTGCTCCGCTAGCGTTCTGAGCTTGTTGATTAGTTCCACGGCATCATCACCTTCTTTCATCATTGTTGTGAAGAAATGTCGACGAAGAATGAGCTTGTTTGCGAGGCTCCTCTACTCGAAGTATCTTTCCTGTCCTGCGTATTACTTGACGTTCGGAGCAGTGGCAGCAGCGAGTCTTCCATAGAAAAAAATATTGTCAGTTTCTTTTTTGGGAGACAAGCTCTAGAAG
>NC_090624.1:934757-937337 GCF_004359215.1 Bremia lactucae | reverse complement strand
CTTGCGCTTCATGCCCTCGTGTAGGAGTCGAGACGTCACCAGCTTCCAAGTAACGTATCCGCGTGCGATTCGACACCGTTAAAAGAAGCTGCAACGAATCACTAGAACCCCCAAGAAGCGTAATAACCAAGTCGCCCTCGCTCACCGGGACCCTCGCATCGTCGAGTTGCTTCGCTAGCGTTCTAAGCTTGTTGATAAGTTCCACGACATCGTCACCCTCTTCCATCATTGTTGTGACGTCGACGAAGAAAGAGCTTGTTTGTGAGGCCCCTCTTCTCGAAGTGTCCTTCCTGTCCTGCGTAGTAATTGACGATCGGAGCAACGGCAGCAGCGAGTCTTCCATCGCAAGAAATAATCGCCAGTTTCTTTTTTCGAGACAAGCTCTTAAAAATCGTCTGATCCATCACATTCGGGCAGTGCTAGCTTAATCACGCCCCATAAGTCCCTTTGCATGTAAAGGCGCATCCTTAATAACAGTAACTTGTGCGCAACTTTGCCGCTCGAGGTGCTTATCGGTAACAAGTTGAACGTCAATTCGAAGAAGACCTCGTAGTTCTGCATAAACTTCTTCGAACTTGTAATGTGCTGCGTCGCTTCCGAGACGAACAGTCATACATCGTTTGGCTTGGCAGAGCCGCTGCTACTGCCACCCGAGAAAAGATAATTGCTAGAATCTTCAATTTGTGCGACGTTTGAACACTGCGACCGATATCGCTCCGCGTCATTCTGGATTCGCGAAGGGCAATCCGCGATCCAGTATCCTTGTTTGCCGCAATTCTGGCACGCACCAGTCTTCTTCACCGGCCGTCCTTTTCGCTTAACATCCTTCATCATAAACGCTTGATAAGACGCAGCTCCGTTGCCGCCCTGTTCCTTGCGCTTCATGTCCTCGTGTAGGAGTCGAGACGCTATCAGCTTCCAAGTCAACGTATCCGCGCGCGATTCCAACACCGTGAGAAGAAGCTGCAACGAGTCACTAAGACTCCCAAGAAGCGTAATAACCAAGTCGCCCTCGCTCACCGGGACCCTCACATCGTCGAGCTGCTCCGCTAGCGTTCTGAGCTTGTTGATTAGTTCCACGACATCATCACCTTCTTTCATCATTGTTGTGAAGAAACGTCGACTAAGAAAGAGCTTGTTTGCGAGGCTACTCTTCTCGAAGTGTCCTTCCTGTCCTGCGCAATACTTGACGATCGGAGCAGCGGCAGCAGCGAGTCTTCCATCGCAAGAAATAATTGCCAGTTTCTTTTTTTCGAGACAAGCTCTTGAAGGTCGTCTGATCCATCGCATTCGGCAGTACTCCAGCTTGAATCACGTCCCATAAGTCCCTTTGCATGTAAAGGCGCATCCTTAACAACAGTAACTTGTGCGCAACGTTGCCGCCCGAGGTGCTTATCGGTAACAAGATGAACGTCAATTGGGAAGAAGACCTTGTAGTTCTGCATGAACTTCTTCGAACTTGTCATGTGCTGCGTCGCTTCCGAGACGAACAGCCATACATCGTTTGGTTTGGCAGGGCCGCTGCTACTGCCAACCGAGAAAAGAAATTGCTAGAATCTTCAATCTGTGCGACGTTTGAACACTGCGACCGATATCGCTCCTCGTCATTCTGGACTCGCGAAGGGCAATCCGCGATCCAGTATCCTTGTTTGCCGCAATTTTGGCACGCACCAGTCTTCTTCACCGGCCGTCCTTTTCGCTTAGCATCCTTCATCATAAACGCTTGATAAGACGCAGCTCCGTTGCCGCCCTGTTCCTTGCGCTTCATGTCCTCGTGTAGGAGTCGAGACGCTATCAGCTTCCAAGTCAACGTATCCGCGCGCGATTCTAACACCGTGAGAAGAAGCTGCAACGAGTCACTAAGACTCCCAAGAAGCGTAATAACCAAGTCGCCCTCGCTCACCGGGACCCTCACATCGTCGAGCTGCTCCGCTAGCGTTCTGAGCTTGTTGATTGGTTCCACGACATCATCACCTTCTTTCATCATTATTGTGAAGAAACGTCGACGAAGAAAGAGCTTGTTTGCGAGGCTCCTCTACTCGAAGTATCTTTCCTGTCCTGCGTATTACTTGACGTTCGGAGCAGCGGCAGCAGCGAGTCTTCCATAGAAAAAAATATTGTCAGTTTCTTTTTTGGGAGACAAGCTCTAGAAGGTCGTCTGATCCATCGCATTCGGCAGTGCTCAGCTTGAATCACGCCCCATAAGTCCCTTTGCATGTAAAGGTGCATCCTTAACAACAGTAACTTGTGCGCAACTTTGCCGCTCGAGGTGCTTATCGGTAACAAGTTGAACGTCAATTGGAAGAAGACCTCGTAGTTCTGCATAAACTTCTTCGAACTTGTAATGTGCTGCGTCGCTTCCGAGACGAACAGCCATACATCGTTTGATTTGGCAGAGCCGCTGCTACTGCCAACCGAGAAAAGAAAATTGCTAGAATCTTCAATCCGTACGACGTATGAACACTGCGACCGATATCGCTCCTCGTCATTCTGGACTCGCGAAGGGCAATCCGCGATCCAGTGTTCTTGTTTGCCGCAATTCTGGCACGCATTAGTCTTCTTCACCGGCCGTCCTTTGCG
>NC_090624.1:922436-934657 GCF_004359215.1 Bremia lactucae | reverse complement strand
ACACTGTTGTGGTGTTGTGCGATCAGAAACGGTCCANACTATATTTACTTTACATTTTGCCATCTAGTGCACACTTGACCTAATACAACAGGTTATGAGCCCAAGCCCCGCCTTCGCTGCCTTCCACACCCCAGACACTGCCTTCGTTATCATGGACGCCTCTACGCCAAGTCGTATCAACAAATTTGACGGCACCAACTTTTACATGTGGAAGTTCATGATACAGATGGAGCTGGCGGAGAGGCACTTGCGGGAAGTGGATAGATAAAGCTGACGCACTGCACGAATGCGTTGGATCAGGCGACCTTTAAGAGGAAGGCTCGTAAGGCGTTGGCGATAATCTGTCTCGCGATGGAAGACTCGCAGCTGCCGCTGGTCCGATCGTCAAGTGGTGCGCATGATGCCTGGTCAAGACTAGAAGGACACTTCGAGAAGAGGATCCTCGCAAACAAGCTCTTTCTTCGTCGACGTTTCTTCACAACAATGATGGAAGAAGGTGATGGTGTCCTAAACAACATCAACAAGCTCAAGACGCAAGCGGAGCAGCTCGACGCTGCGGGTGCCCCGGTGAGCATGGACGACTTGGTTATCATGCTTCTCGGGAGTCTCAGTGACTCGTTGCAGTTTCTTATTACTGCGTTGGAATCGCGTGCGGATATGTTGACTTGGGAGCTTGTGACGTCTCGACCCTACACGAAGATATGAAACGCAAGGAATAGGGCGGCGACGGAGCTGCGACTGGTCAAGCGTTCACGATAATGGAAGCTAAGCGCAAAGAACGGTTGGTGAAGAAGACTGGTTGTGCCATAATTGCAACAAACAAGGACACTAGTTCTTGGATTGCCATTCACGAGTCCGAATGACGCTGAGCGATATCGGTTGCAGCGTGCAAACGTCGCACAGATTGAAGATTCTGGCGACTATCTTATCTCGACTGGCGGTAGCAGCGATTATGCCAAGTCCGATGATGATTGACTGGTCGACTTGGGGGCGACGCGCATATGACAAGTTCCAAGAAATTAATGCGGAACTACGATGTCTTCGGTTCAATCGACGTTCATCTCTCAGACGACGATATTTTCCAAGCTATCGCCAGCAGAGACATCGTCATGTCAATGAAGACTTTGCAGGGGGTTAAAAAGGGTGTGCTTACGAACGTTTGGCAAATTCCGAAGATATCGCGAACTTTGTTTTTTGTCGGTTGTTTTACCAAGGACGTTGGGCCTGTTGTATTCGACAAGGAAGGGTGCTTCGCAGAGACAAAAGGCGCCAAGTTGAAGATCGGTGTACGCGAAGGAAAAGAATTTTTCAAACTTCACATGACTCCAGTTTTTCAAGATGAAGCAAATGTTGTCAAGCCTTTGGCTCACAATGAAGATATCATCTCGTACTTGTGGCACCTTCGCCTAGGACATATCGATCATGACGGGCTTAGTGCCATCGTCAAGAAGAATCTCACTGTTGGAGTTGACATTGCGTCTTTAAACAAGTGCGGATTTGTGATAGCTGTGCGCTTGGAATCACAAACCCGCGTACGTTTCCAATTGACATCGACGGAGCGGGCAAGTGAGTTTTTAAATGTCATACACAGTGATGTATGTGGCCCTATGCAGACTCCATCTTTTAGCGGCAAGCGCTATTTCGTGACTTTCACCGATGACAAGTCCCGGTACTGTGTCATTTACTTGATCAAGAGCAAGTCAGAAGTCATGGACAAGTTCGCCAATTTTGTTGCGTTCGCGGAAAAGCAGGCCGGCAAACGCATAAAATCTCTTCGTCGTGACAATGGTGGCGGGTATGCGTCCGAGAAAATGTCTAAGTTTTGCTCGGATCAAGGAATTGTTTTCAAGTATACGCCGCCTTACACGCCACAATTAAATGGAGTTGCTGAGCGTATGAACTGGACGCTAGTGGAATGCCCTATATCCATGCTGGAACACGCCGGCCTCGCTAAGCACTATTGGGTGAAGCTGTAATGACGGCAATGTTTCTTCGTAATCGGTGTCTTTCGCGTTCTATCGACGACGGAAAGTCACCAGTCGAGATTTGGACGACAAAGAAACCGTTATTGGCAAACCTTAAGGTTTTTGGCTATCACGCGTACGTCCACATTCCGAAAGAAAAGCGATCGAAGCTGGACGCAAAAGCCGTATTGTGCCGATTTTTGGGCTATTTGGAGCACCAGAAACGTAACTTTTTGAAGACCTGTCAAGTGGTCGAATTCTGATGAGTCGCGACGGTATCTGAAGAGGAGCCGAATGAAGCTTAAGACGCGCACCCAGAATTTGACTTGGGTCGTAAATGGCATACTCGTACTGAGTCGCTGAAAATGGTCGCTGTAATTCCGCGTCCCAAGCGACATGTGGCTGACTATCGACGGTCGACACTTGAAGAAATGTCAGCGTCTGCTACAGTTCTGAACAATGAGAAGATATATGAACCAGCCAACGTCGTGTATTCAGTGGGAGAAATGCCGACAACATTCAAGTCGGCGATGGAATCCAGCAACGAGAAAGAGTGAAAAGCCGCGTGCGACTCCGCGTTAGAGTCGGTTTACAAGAACAAGACATGGGAAGTTATGCCTCTGCCTTTGGGACGCAAAGCAAATGAATGCAGATGAGTGTTTCGAGTGAAAGTAAATCAAGATAAAATTATCGAGCGTTACAAGGCGCGGCTCGTGGTTAAAGGAATCTCGCAAAAGTATGGAGTCGACTACGAGGAGACGTTTGCGCCAGTGGCGAAGTTAACTTCGATACGTGTTGTGCTGAGTCTGGCTGCCAAGTACGGTTTGATGCTGCACTAAATAGACGTGACGTTCTTAACGGGATTCTGGATGAAGAAATATACATGCAGTAACCCGCAGGATTTGTCAGCGTGGACAAACCGGACCATGTGTGCAGGCTCAAGCGGTCGCTTTATGGTCTTAAACAGTCGCCACGCATATGAAAACACACCATCGACAATTCTTGATCAAGATGAATTTCAACAAATGTGAGTCCGATCACTGCGTCTACATCAAGCGCACAAACGGTGACATGATTATTGTCGTGTTTTACGTAAACGATCTTATCATCGCAAGCAGTGAAGACTCGCTGTTAGTATCAACGGAGCGTGCACTGAGCGATCGATTGAGATGACTGATCTTGGTGAACTTAAGTATTTTTCGGCATGGAAATTGGACAAGATCGAGTATCCGGTCAAGTCACTATTCGGCAGACTAAGTTTTTTTAGTCAGTGTTGAACAAGATCGGCATGCAAGATAGCAGCCTGTGAAGACGCCTCAAGTTTCAGATCTTAAGTTGACGAAGAACATGTGTGAGGGTGGTTGCAAGCATGAAGATACGATGAAAAATGTGCCGTACCGAAGTTGTGCTGGTGGCATTATGTACTTGATGGTTGCTACGCGTCCGGACCTTGGTGCTGCTGTAGAAGTTTTAAGCCAGTTTGTTGCTGACCCATGTCCAACACATTGGTAAGCTCTCAAGCGTGTACTGCGATACCTCAATGCGACGCCAACGAACGGACTTGAGTTTTCGCAAAGCGGTTCAACAAGTTTACTTGATTATTCCGATGCAGACTGGCACAAGTGGCTATGTCTATACGATGAATAGCGGATGCAACAGTTGGCGAAGAAGAAGCAAAGGACTGTAGCGCTCTCTTCAACGGAAGCTGAATACATGGCGCTATCAGAGGCCACGAAAAAAACAGTTTAGCTTAAAGTTTCTCTGTAAACTTAGTGTGATGACTATGGATGAATCAGTCAAGATATTCGAGGACACTCGAGGCTCGATCGTATTGGCCATGAATTTGGAGTTTCGCAAGCGCACAAAACATATCGACATCCGTCACCACTGTGTGCAAGAAAAGGTTAAGACGGTCAAGTAAAATCTCGATTACTCTTCGACGCAAGATATGCTGGCCGACATAATGACAATGCCAATTGTCGCCGCACAATTCAAGTATCTGCGCACCAAGCTTGGGATAGAGGGTGTCGCCGCCGTCGAGTCGAGTAAAAGTAATGCAGATAAACACCTCGAGCGGCTAAGTTGCGCTCAAGTTGCTGTTGACAAGGATGCGCCTCGAAGTGCGCAACACTAACCGGTATGTACCAATTGATCATCGACATCGCGCGACAGCGATCATCAACATGCGACAGCACAACAGATGGTTTCGCAAAGCGTTCGATGATCTACTTTGAGATGGGCAAATGATCATATTCAAGATGGCGTCTCCACGTGCTAGAAGGAATGTAGCGGTAAGCAAATCCAGTAGACTATCTAGTAGGCTTGGAGATAGCAAACGGTTTGCGAACTAAGGACCTTGACTATATTTACTTTACATTTTGCCATCTAGTGCACACTTGACCTAATACAACAGGTTATGAGCCCAAGCCCCGCCTTCGCTGCCTTCCACACCCCAGACACTGCCTTCGTTATCATGGACGCCTCTACGCCAAGTCGTATCAACAAATTTGACGGCACCAACTTTTACATGTGGAAGTTCATGATACAGATGGAGCTGGCGGAGAGGCACTTGCGGGAAGTGGATAGATAAAGCTGACGCACTGCACGAATGCGTTGGATCAGGCGACCTTTAAGAGGAAGGCTCGTAAGGCGTTGGCGATAATCTGTCTCGCGATGGAAGACTCGCAGCTGCCGCTGGTCCGATCGTCAAGTGGTGCGCATTATGCCTGGTCAAGACTAGAAGGACACTTCGAGAAGAGGATCCTCGCAAACAAGCTCTTTCTTCGTCGACGTTTCTTCACAACAATGATGGAAGAAGGTGATGGTGTCCTAAACAACATCAACAAGCTCAAGACGCAAGCGGAGCAGCTCGACGCTGCGGGTGCCCCGGTGAGCATGGACGACTTGGTTATCATGCTTCTCGGGAGTCTCAGTGACTCGTTGCAGTTTCTTATTACTGCGTTGGAATCGCGTGCGGATATGTTGACTTGGGAGCTTGTGACGTCTCGACCCTACACGAAGATATGAAACGCAAGGAATAGGGCGGCGACGGAGCTGCGACTGGTCAAGCGTTCACGATAATGGAAGCTAAGCGCAAAGAACGGTTGGTGAAGAAGACTGGTTGTGCCATAATTGCAACAAACAAGGACACTAGTTCTTGGATTGCCATTCACGAGTCCGAATGACGCTGAGCGATATCGGTTGCAGCGTGCAAACGTCGCACAGATTGAAGATTCTGGCGACTATCTTATCTCGACTGGCGGTAGCAGCGATTATGCCAAGTCCGATGATGATTGACTGGTCGACTTGGGGGCGACGCGCATATGACAAGTTCCAAGAAATTAATGCGGAACTACGATGTCTTCGGTTCAATCGACGTTCATCTCTCAGACGACGATATTTTTCAAGCTATCGCCAGCGGAGACATCGTCATGTCAATGAAGACTTTGCAGGGGGTTAAAAATGGTGTTTAGGCACGTTTGCATATTTGGCAATATGCGAAGTTTGTTTTTTGTCGGTTGTTTTCGCAAACGTTTGCTTGTTGTATTCTACTGGATTGTCTTCGGATTTACTTAGCGGCTTGATCGGTGTAGCGAATTAGCTTTTACCACATGAGTCCCGTTTTGAAGATGATCATTTGCGCCTTTTGAAGAAGATCTTCGTACTTGTGGCACCTTCTGTTGTGCTGTCGATCAGATGGGCTTCGTGCGTGTCGATGATCCGCTTGTACTTTACGTTTCGTCTTGTGCATGTCGATTTGGATTGTTGTCAAGGCTGCGCCTCGACTTGGCAGCTTCTGGTTTTGTACCGGCGGTTGTTCGAAGCACACACGACTCTGTCGCAGGCATTGGCTTTTTCGTGAGGTTCGTAGATGTTGTTCGTCGAAATGTATTTCAAGATGACTTGGCCGTGTTCAAGCTTTTGGCGAACGAAGTGGTAGTGAATGTCGATATGCTTGGTTCTCTTAGAAACTGTGGATCTTGGCCTTTGTAATTTACTTTGATTTTGTCATAGTTCTTGACCTTATCATTGTTATGATCCCAAGCTCGCAGAGTCTTCAGCCACGCTGCCTCCTGTGCCTTCGCGTTCGCCATGTACTCTGCTTGCGTTGACGCCCGTGTCACCGTTCGTTGTTTCGCTCTTCCAGTTTGGACATTCGCGCTCAGATGGTGGTGTAGGCGCTTGACTTCTTCGCGACATCGTGTCTCCGGCCCAGTCCGCATCTGAAAATCCTTGCAGCCCATCCTGACTTGATGCTTGAAACCTGATGCCGTACGTCCTTGTGCCTTGAATATACCTGAAGACCCTTTTTAAAGCTTGCCAATGTGTCGGACATGGGTCTGCCGCGAATTGGCTAAGCACTCCAACTCGGGCGTGTGCCGACCATAAGGTACATTAGACAGCCCACAGCATTTCTATACGGCACACCGACCATAGTCTTGCTGTGCTCGCATCCACCTTCACACATGGACTTAGTCAGCTTAAGACCTGGATCCTGAGGCGTCCTGACATGCTTGCTATTTTCCATGTTAAACTTGGTCAGAATGTCACTTGCAAACTTCGTCTGCCGCATCGTCAGTGTTTCAGTCTTGAAATCTTGATCAATTTCAATTCCAAGAAAATACTTGAGCTGACCCATATCTGTCATTTCGAATCGGCGATTCAGCGCTTCCTTGGTTTCTTGAAGCATCTTGCTGGTACTGCTTGCCAGAATCAGGTCATCGACGTAGAGCGCAACGAAGATCATGTCTTGATCATCTCGTTTCATGTAAACACAATTGGAATCACACTTCTTGAACTTAAGACCAAGCATGAAATCGTCAATGGTCTTGTTCCACATGCGTCGTGATTGTTTCAGCCCATGCAGTGACCATTGTAGCTTGCACACGTAATCTGGATTGGCTGTATCACTGAAGCCATTTGGCTGTGCCATGTAAATATCTTCGTCCAGTTGACCATTAAGAAACGCCGTGTTCACATCCATTTGGTAAACTGTGAGTCCTTTCTTGGAATTGAAATTGATCAAGATTTCAAGACTGAAACACTGACGATGCGGCAGAGCAGACGAAGTTTGCAAGTGATATTCTGACCAAGTTTAACATGAAAAATAGCAAGCCTGTCAGGACGCCTTAGGATCCAGGTCTCAAGCTGACTTAGTCCATGTGTGAAGGTGGATGCGAGCACAGCAAGACTATGGTCGGTGTCCGCATAGAAATGCTGATGGCTGCCTAATGTACCTTATGGTCGACACACGCCCGGATCTCGCTGCAGCAGTTGGGGTGCTTAGCCAATTCGCGGCAGACCCATGTCCGACACATTGGCAAGCTTTAAAAAGGGTCTTCAGGTATATACAAGGCACAAGGACGCACGGCATCGAGTTTCAAGCATCAAGTCAGGATGGACGGAAAGGATTTTCAAATGCGGACTGGGCCGGAGACACGATGTCGCGAAAATGTACAAGCGGCTACGCCTTTATGATGAGCCGCGGATGTGTTAGCTGGAAAAGCAAGAAACAACGCACGGTAGCATTGTCGTCCACGGAAGCCGAGTACATGACGCTCTCAGAAGCGACACAGGAGGCAGTGTGGCTTAAGACTTTTCTGATCGAGCTTGGTGAGATGCATAAGAATGGTGCGGTCAAGATCTACGAAGATAACCAAGGCTCAATTGCACTGACCAAGAATCCACAGTTTCATAAGAGGACCAAGCATGTCGACTTCGCTATCACTTCGTACGCGAAAAGGTTGAAGATGGCTAAGTTGTCTTGGAATACATTTCGACGACCAACATGCTAGCGGACCTCATGACAAAGCCAATTCCTGCGACTCAGTTTTGTGTGGCTTCGAAACAAGCTTGGGTTACAAATACCAGAAGCTGCCGAGTCGAGTGGGAGTGTTGTCAAGGATGCGCCTCGACATACACAAGACTAACCGGTTAATTACCGGTGCTCGATCATACATCTTGCGCATTCCACCAGCGTCCTGTTCATGCGCTCGGCACTCCGTTAAGCTGTGGGATATAAGGCGGTGTGTACTTTTGCTCGATACCTCGCCGCTTACAGAACTTGGCCATTTCATCTGAAGTGTACTCGCCTCCATTATCGCAGCGAAGAGCTTTAACAACTTTGCCAGTCTGAGTTTCAGCAGACGCAACAAACTCAGCAAATCTGTCGGCAACTTCTGACTTGTTCTTCAGCAGAAATACTGTGGTAAAGTGCGAGTACTCGTTCGTGAAAGTGACAAAGTACCGCTTGCCGCAAAAAGTCGTTGACTGCATAGGTCCGCACACATCGCTGTGAATAACTTCCAACATTTTCTTTGCACGATGAGGCGACTTTGGCATAAAACTCACTCGCGTTTGTTTGCCTAGTGTACAACTATCACACAGCTCCCACTGCTTGATCGACGCAAGATCAATGCCAACACCATATTTCTTTTGACGATGGTGTCAAGACCGCCATGACCAATGTGACCAAGTCGAAGGTGCCAGAGGTACGACGTGGTGTCCCCATGGTATCCCATCGATCTTGTTATATTTGCCTCATCCATCAGAATAGGCGTCATGCAAAGCTTGAACAATCCTTTGCCTTCATGCGCTCCAAGCTTCCAGCGAAGATCTTTTGTTTCCGCAAAACAACCATCGCGCTCAAACGTAACTGGCCCAACATCCTTTGTAAAGCGGCCAACCGAAAACAAATTTCGCGAAAGCTTTGGAATATGCCATACGCCAGTAAGCATACCTTTCTTAGTCCCACGCGGAGTCTTCATTGACATCACTATGTCGCCCATTCCCACCGCTTGGACCACACCGTCGTCAGCGAGATGCACATCTATTGGAGAAATAGTCTTGTAATTCTTCATGTACTCTTTCGAGTACGTCATGTGTTGCGTTGCTCCTGAGTCAACCAACCACACACATTCCGACTTGGTAGCACTTGCATCACCACCAATTGAGAACAGAAAATCGCCCGAGTCGTCTTCTACTTGCGCGATATTTGCTGTTTGCGACCTCTGTCGCTGCGCATTCTCGCGGAGTCGTACTGGACACTTCGCAATCCAATGTCCCTGCTCACCACAATAATGACATGCACTGCTCGTCTTGACAGGCGCTTGTCGTACTCCCTTGCGCTTTCCTTGATCGTTCGACATAAACGCTTGACCTTGACCGTGCGTGGCTCCCTCGATGCCGCCACCTTGCTCCTTGCGTTTCATGTCCTCGTGCAAGAGTCGAGACGTCACCAGCTCCCATGACAGCGAGTCAGCTCTTGACTCCAGTGCCGTGATCAGGAACGCAAACGAATCACTGAGGCTTCCCAAGAGCGTGATGACCAAGTCGTCTTCACTAACCGGAGCTCCCACTGCATCCAGCTGCTCCGCCAGGGTCTTTAACTTGTTAATGTGCTGTAGCACATTATCACCATCATCCATTTTGGCCGTAAAGAAGCGTCGACGAAGATAGAGCTTGTTCGCCAAGCTCTTCTTCTCGAAGTGTCCCTCCAGCCGTGACCATGCATCGTGCGCTCCACTTGCCGAGCGAGCCAGAGGGAGCTGTGAATCCTCCATCGCGAGACAGATGATCGCCAGCGCCTTTCGAGACTTACGCTTGTAAGTTGTCTGATCCAGCGTACTGGTCAGGTGCTCGAGTTTCACCTCCCCGCTTGTCACTTCCCACAGGTCCCTCTCCTCCAGCACCATTTGCATCTTAAACTTCCACGTATGAAAATTCATGCCATCAAACTTATTGATGCGAGAAGAGGTGGCGGAAGCAGAATCCATGGCGAAAGCGAAGTCAACGTCGGGGGCAAAGAAGGCGGGTCTTGGGCTCGTAACCTATTGAAACGGTCAAGTGAGCGAAGTTTAGCAAAATGCAAAGTAAATATATTAAGGTCCTTGGTTCGCAAACCTATTGCTACCTCTAAGCCAATCATTGCTTCTAGCCAACCATAGTTCATAGAACCCTCTAGAAGCTTGTGACGTCATCTACTGACGTCATCTACTGATGTCACACTATGACGTCATTACCGGTATATACTGGTACATACTGGTAGTCTCTTGGTCAGGTCGAGCCGCTTCCTCGCCAACATTTTCGTGCTCCGAATATCCAAAAAAACGGCACAGCCTTGCTTAACGTCCAATTTCGAGCGCTTTTCCATTGGGACGTGCACATTGGCATGACAGTCAAATACCTTGACATTTGCAAGTATCGGCTTTTCTTCATCCATTCCTCGTGTGGAGTCTTAAATGAACCTTGTGCACGAGTTGGCAGACGATTACGAAGAAAAAAAACAGCTGTCATAACTGCTTCTCCCCAGCACTACTTGGCCAACCCAGCATGCTTAATCATGCACCGTGCACACTCGAGAAGGGTCCGATTCATCCGTTCGCTTCACCGTTGAGTTCAGGAGTATACGGGAGCGTAAACTTCTGCACAATGTCGCGATCGACGCAGAATTTGGCCGACATAGCTGACTTGTACTCGCCACCGTGTCGTTGCAAAGCATCTTGACGGAATTGCCAAGCAGATTCTTCACAAACTTTTCAAAGTGAACAAACTTGTTATAGACTTCGGTCTTGTTGCGCATAAGATACATTGCGCAGTGTCGAGATTTGTCATCGATGAAAGCAATAAAGTACATCATCTTGCCAAAAGTCGAAGTCCTCATCGGTCCACACACGTCGCTGTGAACAACTACCAGAAGAGATTTTGAGCGATCTGTTGAGGCAGACTGGAATTTGACATGAGTTTGATTTCTTAGCGCACAGCCTCCGCAAAGCTTCCTGCTTGACTGACCAGATTTCGGCACCGGCTGCAAGATTGTTTTTTTATTATGGCGTCTTGTCCGCCGTAATCAATATGTCCAAGACGGAGATGCCAAAGAAACGACTTCGAAATAGCCGAATTTAAAGGCTCGCATGCCAGTACCGAAGTCATGCTTAGTTGAAGCAAACCCTTTTCAGCGCGAGTGCCAGTTGTCTAAACGTCTCCTCTTAGCTGTATCGAGCAGCATTTGTTGTCGAAAGTCAGTGGAGCGACGTCCTTGGTGAATCGTCCGATAGAAAACAAGTTGCGACTGAGCTTCGGAATATGCCATATTTCCTTAAGAAAACCCTTTCTGATGCCGCTTGGAGTAGTCATCGCCATCACAATGTCACCAACACCAATCGCTTGGACAGCACCGTCGTCCGCGAGATGTACATAAACCGAGTCGATTTTCTTGTGGTTTTTCATGAACATCTTGGAGTGCGACACTGCTGAGTCGCACCTGAGTCGATCAGCCACACAGATGAAACTTGAGCTTCTCCAACAAATAACAGATATTCGTCCGCATCTACATCTCGCACAACAAATGCTCGCTAGAATTGCTGTCGAGGATTGCTGTTGATGTCTTGAATTCGCGAGGAACACTCCGCAATCCAATAGCACATCTTGCCGCAGTAGTTGCACGCACCAGTCTTCTTTGGTAGCCGTCCACTGCGCTTCTTGTCACTCATCATGAACGCCTGGCCAACCACAGCTCCATCGCCGCCTTGGTTCTGGCGCTTCATATCCTCGTGAAGCAGCCGAGACGTCACCAGCTCCCTAGTGAACGCGATTCCAACGCCGTTATCAGGAGCTGGTACAACTCGCTCAGACTCCATAGAAGCGTGATTACCAAGTCGTCCTCACTGACTTGTGCGCCAACCGCATCGAGCGGCTCCGCCAGTGTCTTGACCTTGTTGAAATGCGGGAGCCCATCATCACCTTCCTCCGTCATGGCTGTGAGGAAACGCCGACGAAAAAAGAGCTTGTTGACAAGGCTCTTTTTCTCGAAGTGGTCTTGCTACTCGAGCACGATCGAGCACCATTAACATCGTGAACTTCCTGGCATGGATGTTGGTTCCGTCGAATTTGTTGATCCGGGTGTTGAAGATTCCATGGCGGTCGAGGCAAAATTGATGGCAGCGGAGGCAGAGTTGAACGAGCTTGGGCTCATAACCTGAAGAAAGACACTTGTGTAGTAGGATGCAAAATGCAAAGTAAAACATATTATGGACCTTAGTTCGTAATCTCTATTAATACGTCTAAGCTAATCATTTACATAAAGCTCCTACAACTTCTCGAGGCTTCCAATGATTTTATTTCAATGACGTAATTTCCGCCGTCAGACAACCGCTTTCGGACAACCACCTTTGGACAACCATTTCAGACAACCCCGGTAGGATTAGCATACTGTTACTAATCAGGTACTTACCGGTAACGTTGCTGCTCGAGACGCTC